>NC_056728.1:1593615493-1593725493 GCF_019279795.1 Protopterus annectens
TCACTCTCCTCGAGGGGTAAAGTTTTTAGCTTAGACCAGTTACAGGACTTGAGTTCAGCTACATATTGCTGAGGAACAAATTTCTTCTTGTTTCTAACCAGTCTATGTATAGGAAGGTTAGTCCTAGAGACTTTGTGTTTTATTATGTAAGTAACAAGGTAGTCACTCAGATCGTTAGGAATGGTCCCGGTGGTATACTTATGGGAGTGGTTATTGGTAAGTATCCAATCTAGTATACTCTCTTTTTGGTGAGCATTACCTACTCTTGTTATAGATACTATATTTTGGGAGAATCCATGCAGGTTAATGGGTGTAGGATTAATCTGTGTGGAACAAGGGGTCCAGTCTATGTTGACATTGCCAAGTACAATGGTTTCTTGTGGGTAGTTAGTGGCTAACCAGTTTAAAGTTAGCTCCATAGTTTCTAGGTTGTTCCCAGGTGGAATATATATTGCAAGGAGGTTAATACTTTTTTGGTTGTTTAGACATATTTTTAAGGCCAGTGTCTCTGCATTAGCTGTTATAGGTGGCTGGATAGGGTGCATTATGATATTGAGTGAACTTTTGAACAGTACAGCTATACCGCCACCCCTTTTATTTTTGCGGTCAACCCTTAAAATATTATAACCAGGTGGGAGAATCTCTTCATCTTTGATGATTGGTTTAAGCCATGTTTCTGATAGGCACTTGATATCAGGGAGGTGTGTGGCTATCAAGGTATGTAGGTTATGAAGCTTATTGTTGATACTTCTAAGGTTAAGATGGAAGATAAGAAGGGAGCTAGCTGTTCTTTGGGATGAAATTGGGATGCCAGTATTGGGGTTGGAAGTTGGCCCTGGGTTTGGGTGTATATCCCCATCTAAAGTAATGCGTTTCTTCAGTTGTTCTAAGAGTTTTAGGAATTTATATAGAATCTTTTGTCCATGTTTTGTTGTTTTGTCCTTTAGGTATGGTTGGGTAAGGTAAATACTGTTGGTGTCTGGTGATTTAATGGGGGGATAGAGAGGAGTAGGTTTGTTAAGGAGCAGATTTATGGAACTGCAGGTCTGTCCCTTAGGGTAATGATATCCTATGTGTTTTAAGTTTTCATAACTAGATAGTATGTAGGGGATGATTACAAGTGATAATATAAGAGGGATAAGAAGGTTCATAGCTTTAAACATGTTTAAGAGGAAAACGGTGGTTTACTAAAGTAGATGGGACCAGGAGTTAGGTTAACTAGTCTAATTGACTGCCAGGTATCTGGGAGGAGATGTAGTAAATTAACGGTCAGATGCAATTGGTTCTGGGATAGAGGGGGTGTGGTAGTTAGGCTAATAAATGTAGAGATAGTGGGGGCGGGTGGGATAAGGGGGCAGGGTGGGGCGAGGAGCGAGCCCGAGCGAAGCGAGGGCGAAGCAGAGCAGGGATACACTGTTCTACAGGAGCTTTCTATGTTACAGAGGTCTAACAATACAGGTGAGTGTCAGAGGCCTCTAACAATGGTAACTCGACCTGATTGTTGGTAGCAAACAGTTAATTTTCCACTTGGAACTTCAGTCGCTCGCTCTAGGTTCTTCTTTATTTTAATTTTTTACTAGTAAACTTTTGGGGGTGGAATCCAGGTATCGTCTAACTGAAGTAGGCAACAACAGCCTGCGTTAGATACCACTTTGTATGTATATGTATGCATATATATATATATATATATATATATATATATATATATATATATATATATATATATATATATATATATATATATATATATATATATATATATATATATATATATATATATATATATATATATATAGGTACATACATACATATATATATATATATATATATATATATCATATATGCATATATATATATATATATATATATATATATATATATATGCATATGTATATGTATATATGTATATATATATATGTATATATATGTATATGTATATGTATATATATATATATATATATATATATATATGTGTGGCAGATCATAAATACGAGTCAAAATCAGGGATGTTCTGCAAAAATTCTGGACAGCTAAGTGGTAGGGCAGTCATTCAAGCAACTGATGTGACTTTTTAGGGAAGCAGAAGTTGTAAAATTCTATAAAACCTGTTTCTTGATACATTAAACAGCATGGCTGACATTGTCATTCACTGCAATAATAAGATATTAAAATGTAACTTTTAGGAGTGTGATTCCGGGACTTTACTACATGTTGTGACGACGTTCTTCTTCAACAGCCGTAGTAATAACTAATACAACTAGCCAAATAGCGGAAGGTCCGCGTTTATCATTGTATTACTCTGCTATCCTTTCAACTGTTAAGATTTTTGCAGAATGTCCACATTTTTATCTTATATTTTGGTCTTTTCCTGATAAAAATATCGTGCTTTTCTGGCAAATCATGAAGTACCTAAGTCACTAAATGACATGCGTTTCGTTTTCAAACTTCATATTCATCATACAATGCATGCTAATATAAAATCTGTTAGTCTAGCAACTTTTTAAGTGTATAATAACATTTAAAAGGTATCTCTGGTTTAGTGTCATTGTCCCCCATTATGTATTGCTTTTCTGGAATTATTGTGCTAAGAAGTTGCGAGGCATGCTCGGTAGCAATGTATGGATTAAACACTGGCAGAATGCTGAAATTAGACCGTGCTATTAATTACTGGAAATCATTATTTAGTAACTGGGTAGCTGAGACAAATGTGTTGAGATGCTAAAACACACCAGACAGATGAGAAAATGAACGGCATGGGACGATGTGCTGCAAAAAAAAAAAAAAAAAAAAATGGGGGAGTGGGTCTGATGCCCTCCGCGTATTGTGTCATTAGATGGACCAACTAGAACCCATAGTTTATCAGTCATTCTGTCTGATCTGGTTTTATTTCAGCATCCCAACTTAAATACTGGAGAAAAAGTAGTAAACATCTCCAAAGGTTAGAGGGAAATAAAAATATATTACTCAGCAACGAGCGTCCCTCCCAAATAAAACTTCTGGGCTGCATTTAAAAACACTTTTCTCCTTTCCAGTGCTTCGGCCACTCTGGTACCCCAATTTGAGTCCGAAATCCGTTCATGAAGTGTAGTAGCACAGCATGTACAATAACAAAAGTGCTCGATCTCATGTTTAAACGGTAGCTGTCCTGCTTTTCATAAGGGGGGGGGGGGGGGTCAGGCTTGCAGCCTTTCTTGCAGACACACCATCCCACTGCGACTACTACAAGAATGTGTAGAGGTAGTCCACAGTCAGCACTCCAGGAGCTTGAACTCCCCGACAGATTGTGGAGTGAGACGAGTGGATACACAGGGACGGATAGGCTGGTTGAGAAAATATTAGCATAAGTGAGCCCCCATCCCACCCCCACCCCCCAGTCCGACACGTCAGGTCCAATAGAGAACATTGAATGTACTGAGCTGCTAGCCAGTGGGGCGGGCTCTGCACGGGGGTGGGGTACTTTGGAGTTGGAGCCCAAGAACTGCTGTGGTGGAAGGAATTAGTGAACTCCTCGTCCCGTTACCTACGTTCCTGCTCTGCCTGTTGCAATCCTAAGGACCATTAAAAAATAGAAACTGGATAAGAAATAGCACATCTTCATAGTCGAGTTTCTCCTCTGTGGAATTTAGATCTAAACGTGCTAAATCCAACTCTGCATTGGTCCGCTTACTGGGAGATTGCTCTTGTTACAGTGGCTGCACAATGAAGGGGAAACTCCTGATGCTTGAAGTGTATGCCATTCTGAAGTGAAAACAAAACTGATGCAAACTAGGACAACTTCTTCACACAAAACACCAAAAAGTAAGCAGAAAAGTAACGCGCATTGTGTCTGATGCCTCTCGCTTCAAACCTGAATGCTGTGTGAAAGCTTTAAGCATTCTGCTTTTTTTTCTTTCAAAAACGCAGTCTTTCTTTTTGAGGACAAGGAACCGGTACAGACTTTGTATTTTGATTGCAAAAATGATTTTTTCTTTTGGATATAGAAAAATAGTCTGCAACTTCAGATGACTGTTCAAAAGGGTCGGTGTTGCAAAGTGTTGGAACTGCTGCAGTTCTTGAAAACTTTAGTTCTTTCTTAATCCTTTCCTACTTGCTGACATTGCAAAATGCTTCTGCAAAGTGTTGTGGATTTACTTAGGTTGTAGAGCTCACTTTGATGCCTCCTGTGAAGGGACAGTGCTGCTGGAACAGTGCACTGGAGATTCTGTTTGAGCATGGAGCTGTCAGGTAGGGACCTGACCCTACTGCTACTACTGCTGGTCCTATGGAGCTGCTGTCACTGGCAAACTGTCACTTGCAATACTCAGCTGCGCCAAATCTTTCAAGTGACAGAGGAGCAGCCCTCGGGCACCTATGTTGGCACTATCCCCACAAAACCGAACTTTACCTATCGGCTTAGTGAAAGTCATGCCTTGTTCCGCATGAACGGCACCACAGGGGCAATTTACACCACGGCGGTCATTGACAGGGAGAGCATCCAAAGCGACTTAATCAACTTGGTGGTTTTATCGAGCCAACCCACATACCCAATTGAAGTACGAATTTTAGTACTAGACATAAATGACAATGCACCCACGTTTCCCGATCCCTCCATCGCAGTAACTTTCAAAGAGGACGCAGGGAGGGGGCGGCAGGTCATCCTAGACACTGCCACGGACTCGGACACTGGTACCAATGGAGTGGACCACAGTTCGTATCGCATAATAGCTGGAAATGAGGACGGACGCTTTAAGCTAGATATCACCGTCAACCCGAGTGGAGAGGGCGCTTTCCTGCACTTAGTGTGCCAGGGAGGACTGGACAGAGAGGTAACTCCATCTTACCAACTTACAGTAGAAGTGGAGGACCGAGGGCAGCCGCGACGGCTTGGTCATCTGCAAGTAAATGTAACGGTGCAGGATGTGAATGACAACCCGCCATCGTTCGAGCAGTCCCAGTACAGAGCCAGCATATACGAGGATGCAGCAGTGGGCTCAAGCGTGCTGCAAGTGGCTGCCTTTGACCCGGACGAAAGCAGCAACGCAGATGTGAGATATTATCTGGACGAGGGTACTCCGTTTGAGATAGATGGACGTGCTGGGGTGGTCACTATCCGCGAAAGGCTTGACTACGAGAGCCGCCGGCAGTATTCCCTCACCCTTCACGCAGTGGACGGAGGACTTCCATCCCTTACCGGTCGCACTGAGGCCACCATCCAGCTGTTAGATGTTAATGACAACGACCCTGTAGTCAAGTTCCGCTACTTCCCTGCTACCTCCCGTTATGCTTCAGTGGACGAGAACGCACAAGCAGGCACAGTAGTGGCGCTGCTGACCGTTACTGACGCGGACTCTCCAGCAGCCAACGGCAACATCTCTGTGTCTATACTGGGTGGCAACGAGCAGCGCCACTTCGAAGTGCAGTCCTTGAAGGTGCCCAATCTGAGCCTTATCAAAGTGGCTAGCGCTCTGGATAGAGAGCGCATTCCCTCTTACAACCTGACGGTCTCTGTTTCTGATGGAGGCATTCCCTTTTCACGCTCATCCTTGGCCAGCCTTGTCATCTTCGTTAACGACATCAATGACCACCCGCCTGTATTTGAGAGCCCCATATACCGTGTGCAGGTGGCAGAAGACGTGCCTGTAGGCAGCTATGTCTGCGGGGTCTCTGCAACAGATGGTGACTCTGGGCTAAATGCCAACTTGCGCTACGCCATCGTGTCCGGCAATCAGCTTGGTTGGTTTGTCATTAGTGAAAACAGTGGTTTGGTGACAAGTGCTTCCCCACTAGACCGGGAAATTACCCCCGAAGTGACCCTGAACATCAGTGCCAGAGACCAAGGAGTGCAGCCGAAAGTGTCCTATACAGAACTGGTGGTAACCCTTCAGGATGTGAATGACCAGGCCCCCACTTTCTCCCAGGAATTTTACCAAGTCACAGTCGTGGAGAACTCCTCCCCGGGTGCAGAAGTTCTCACTCTTTCTGCAACGGACAACGACCTAGGGGACAACGGCACTGTCCGTTTTACCTTTGACCCTGAGACCACAGATCGTATGCATGACCTTTTTCGTCTTGACCACATATCTGGGAGGCTGTCCACTGGAACACAGCTAGATCGTGAAGAAAAAGACAGTTATTTGTTATTGATCCTGGCTAGTGATTTGGGCTCCCCTCGACTTTCAGTAGTGGCGAAAATCAATGTGACCGTGAAAGACTTAAATGATAACAGCCCTAATTTTTATCCAGTACAGTATTTTGCAAACATTAAGGAAAATGAGCCCCCTAACACATATGTTGTCACTGTTTCTGCTACCGATCCCGACACGGGCAAAAACGGGACTGTTAAGTATAGCATCACTGCTGGGGAGAGGACGAAATTCCATATACATCCACATACTGGTGTTATATCCACCATGGTTTCATTGGACAGAGAGGAAAAGACGACGTATCAGCTGCAAGTTGATGCCACTGATGGGGGGAACCTTAAGTCACAGAACTTTGCCATTGTTACTATTACAGTAATAGACACCCAAGATAACCCACCCTCCTTTTCTCAGGCTTCATACAATTTTGTTATTTTTGAAAATGTCGCAATTGGTTCCAATGTTGGCATTGTGTCTGCTGCTACACTGGATCTTAATACCAATATTACTTACCTCATCACATCTGGTGACCAAAGAGGCATGTTTTCCATAAATAGTGCCACAGGGCAAATTACAACTGCAAGCACCATAGACAGAGAAGAGCAAACATCTTACCAGCTGAAAATAGTAGCTAGCGGTGGTGCTGTGACTGGGGAGGCTATTGTCAATATAACTATCAGAGATCTCAATGACAATTTTCCACATTTCTCACATGCAGTGGAAAGCATAAATGCAGTGGAGAACTGGAAAACAGGGCATACTATATATCAAGCTAGAGCTGTTGATCCTGATGAAGGAGTTAATGGCATGGTTCTTTACAGCCTTAAGCAAAATCCTCAAGGCCTGTTCAGCATCAATGAAAAAAATGGTTCTGTAACTCTAAATGGGCCACTTGACATATCTGTTGGCTCATATCAGGTAGAAATTCTTGCTTCTGACATGGGAGTCCCACAGCACGCATCTAGTCTTATTCTAACAGTGTATGTACATGATGTAAATGACAACCTCCCAGTCTTTGACCAGCTTTCATATGAAGTCATCATCTCAGAGTCTGAGCCAGTGAATTCACGATTCTTTAAGGTGCATGCCTCAGACAAGGACACAGGAGTTAATGGTGAGATTGCCTATGATATAATAAAAGGAAATATAGGGGGTGCATTTGGCATTTTCCCAGATGGACATTTATACATAAGGACTGACCTTGATCGTGAAATTCAGGACAGATACGTTTTGCTGGTTGTTGCAACTGATGGGGCAGTAGAACCACTTAGTGCAACAGTGAATGTTACAGTTATTTTGGAAGATGTAAATGACAACAGGCCCCTGTTCAACAGCACTAATTACGTGTTTTATTTTGAGGAGGAGAGGACTGGAGGCTCATTTGTTGGCCGGGTCACAGCTGTAGACAAAGATATAGGACCAAATGGTGAAGTCCAATACTCTTTTGATGCCATGCAGCCTGACTTTGAGCTGAACACAATCACAGGGGAAATAACAAGCACCCACCAGTTTGACAGAGAAGGACTGATGAGACAGAGAGGGGCCGCTGTCTTCAGTTTTACAGTAATAGCAACAGATCAGGGATTACCAAAGCCACTGAAAGATCAGGCAACAGTACAGGTATATATTACAGACATAAATGATAACCCACCCACATTTATGAAAGATCTTTATCAAGCTTCTATATCTGAACTAGCAGCAAATCTTACACAGGTCCTAAGGGTCTCAGCATCTGATGTTGATAAAGGCAAAAATGGGTTAATACAGTATGCAATAACAGAAGGAAATGAAGAAAATCGTTTTATGATAGACAGTAGTACTGGCCATGTGACCCTCATAGGAAGCCTTGATTATGAGGCAACTTCTTCCTATTCACTTACAATTCTAGCAGTGGATTCTGGAGAGGTTCCATTAAGTTCGACTTGCATATTGAGCATCAGTGTTGTGGATGAAAATGACAACACCCCTTCCTTTCCAAAGTCTGTTATTTCTGTAGATGTTTTGGAAAACATGCGGATTGGGGAACTAGTAGCATCTGTTGCTGCTACTGATTCAGATTCTGGAGATAATTCTGATATCCATTATAGTATCACAGGCACTAATAACCATGGAACATTAAGTATTAGCCCCAACACTGGTAGCATTTTTCTTGCCAAAAAACTGGACTTCGAAACTTTATCCATTATTAAGTTAAATGTAACTGCAAAGGACAATGGCAGGCCACCAAGGTCATCTACAGTGTCAGTAGTAATATATGTCCGAGATTTTAATGACAATGCTCCTTATTTTCCTGATGGAGATGTCTTCAAATCGATTATAGAGAATGTTCCTGTAGGTACATCAGTCATGGCTGTAACAGCTCATGATCCTGACACAGACATTAATGGAAAGTTAATTTATGAAGTTGTTCAACAGATTCCACGAGGTAACCACTTTGTCATGGATGCTGCTACTGGGACTATATTCACAAGTGCTGAAATAGACCGTGAATTTGCTAATCTTTTTGAACTAACAGTGAAAGCCACAGATCAGGCTGTCCCTGTAGAATCAAGACGATTTGCTCTGAAAAACGTTACAATTTTAGTACTAGATCAGAATGATAACATCCCAACATTTATATCCCAGAATGCCTTTGTTACAGAATCCTCAGTTATTATTGGCTCAATTCTGACAACTGTAATAGCTTATGACCCAGATGAGGGAGCTAATGGAGAAGTCGAGTATGAAATTATCAATGGGGACACACAGTCATTTATGATGGATCGTTACACTGGAGATATCAGACTTGCTTTACCACTGATACCATCAAAACTCACTTACAGTGTTATTTTGTCAGCCACAGATCTTGGCTCAGACAGACGGACAGCAACCACTGAAATGACAGTCATTATTCATGGTATGGATGGGCCAGTTTTCACTCAACCTAAGTACATAACTATTGTAAGGGAAGGTGAACCTGTTGGTACCAATGTGATATCTTTAGAAGCAGCAAGTCCTAAGGGTTCCGAAGGTTTTGTGGAATATTACATTGTGTCAGTAAAATGTGAAGGAAAAACTGTTGGACGGTTATTTACCATTGGACGCCACACTGGTGTTGTGCAGACTGCAGCTGTATTGGACAGAGAAAAGGGAGCAAACTTGTATCTACTAGATGTTTATGCAGTCGAAAAATCAGTGAACTCCCCGAGAACACAAAGGGCGGAGGTAAGACACTGTTATTTGTCTTGGGTATATTTTAAAAGATTAAAATACATATTCATGCCACTAAACAAATGAGAATGAAGTCATTGTGGGACTTAGGTTCATAGGTGTGTACTGGGCTAATGGCCCTGGAGCTGTTACAAGCCTAGCCCATAGGATTACCCTGGCATCGTGCCACCTAACCTTAGTTCCCAGTGCCTCTGTTGAGTAGAGCCACTGGAGTGATCCCCGGGGTGAATTTTCTATTTGCCATCCACTCATCAAGATTTCTCTTGAAGAGGGCCAGTGAGGTGCTCTGCTTGACATGTATGGGAAGTCTATTCCATATCTTATTACCAAACTTATTTTATGTAGAGCGTTAATAATGTGTAACATAGTACTGGTTATCTGCTGTCCACTGATAATGGATTTTTGCAGATTATCCCTTTTCAGTCACCTACACGTATGTGGCAGTTATAAAGTACATTGATTTCACATTTCAGTTTGGTATTAATTCATTCATTTGTTAATTTGCTAGATAAGAACAATTTTTACACAGTGATTTCTAGTTAATAGTATGCATCTAATAATAATTTCTAATGGAAAATGAGAGTATACCT
Source organism: Protopterus annectens (assembly GCF_019279795.1). Lineage (NCBI taxonomy): Eukaryota > Metazoa > Chordata > Ceratodontiformes > Protopteridae > Protopterus > Protopterus annectens. Next base: position 1,593,625,413 of record NC_056728.1, read on the forward strand.
TTACCTGTGAAAAATCTGTTAGAAACTATCCAGGTACTGAAAATAAATCCCATACTCTGTAGTGTATCTTAAGTGCAGTATTTTTATGCTGACGGAGGCTTTATGGTGAAATGTTTTTGGTATATTTTGTTGTGTAGAGAATGTTAACACTACTGTCCCCAAGTGCTAGAACCTTGGTGAGTATATCCTTGTATGAAAGTAAAATGGTTAATTTTGGCTAGTCCTGACATAACCACTTGTACTACACTCATAATTTTACTCTTAGGGCTCACAGCAGTATATATTACTTTGTTACAATTTGTGCTATACACAATCAGTAAATGTAGAAAGGACATCATCTACTATGAGGTCAAGTTTATGTTTACATTGAGGCTTTTGTAAGTCTACATATATTCTGAGCAACCACAGGGCAGTAGATGGCACTAATTATTTACATAATTCTTTTCAGATTTAGTGGTAATAAATAAAAAAATAGATAGCTTAAAGAGTCGTTCCTGAAGATGGTTTCTCAGTATAGTATAGATTATTTGGTTCAAAGGGATCCCTGCCATTTTATTGTAAAGTACATTCAGGATATATGAGTGAAAGGTGATTGCATTGTCCAGGGATTGTCAAACAGAATATAAAATTCTAAGCAGTGAGACTTCTGTGTCAGTACTTTCTATGATTGAAAGCAGTGTGCTGTTAAAGCTTGATCTACTTAACCAGACCAGTTAGACTTTGGGAATGCAGACTGCCGAACATAATGCAACACTTGAGCTAGTTGCTGTCTGCCATAGCTTAGACAACATTTCAAAACTTGAAATTGATCTTTACATTTATAAAAACACTTATAGTTTGTCACACTCCATCCCAGCCACGTCACAGCTGTTTTTATCCAGCATGACATTCAATGATTGCTATGAGCTGTATCTTTGACAAATCCCCGCTTAGTGCACCTTATTGTGAGTTTTCTCATTTAGTTGTTATCCTGGTAACACAACAGAGGACCTAGTAGCACATTCAGAAATAGGAAGGAAATACATGAGCAGCAGTTGACAGTAGTGTGAGAATGATAACACTGACTTGGCTGGTTATCACCACATTGATTTTTTAAATAAGGTGCTGGTTCTGGTAGAATATGATGTAATGTATAGAGTAGAAATTAGTTATTTTAAAAAGAGTTGTGACATTATGAATCATTTTATTTGATGAAAATCATCAAAACTAATTTTGCTTAGCATGTAACCACACAGGACTGTGTTAGCCAATGGCTGTATTAGAAGGGTTTCCAAAATGTGCAGACCTGGACCTTTTTTCAACACCAGAATGTGTGACCAATAACTATAGTTTTATACGGCAATGTACTCTTTTATTTTAAGTTAAGGGTCTCTGCAGTAGAGTTCAGCTGCTTATGTCTTAAAATGTAATATAACGACTCATATTTATAGGATTATGTATAATACATTGTGTGGGTTGTCACTTAGTGCTGTTTCCAGAAACAAAGACTGATGCAGAATGAACAACTGCACTGTGAACTGCGAATGTTAATAGTTAAAGTGGTTATTACCTTTCGTGAGTCATTTCACGTTACAAAGACATGCATCTGGAGCTTTTCTCCCCAGGCCTCCACTGAAAATTGGTTTTGTTCCAAGTCGGACTTTCCCGGTAAACAAATGTTAAATAAATAGATAAATACATAAATAAATAAATAAAAATAAAAATAAAAATAAATTAGAATGTTGAATAATTCCAAGAATAATTAGCAGTGACAATGACTGTTGTTGCTTTCCTCCTATACTTAGCACACGAGTGATCTGTGTTGCATGTCTAGCTGTTTTAAATTGTCTCTGTGAAGTAGGAGGGCAGCAGAGTTCATTGCACTTTCTTACCTTCCCTTGGATGGCTGTCATGGTGTCATGCTCTGATCATTATACCTGGTGGGCCAGCTACACGCTGTTCATTTCAAACTGAAAGAGAAGGATGGAGACAGAGGGAGAATTAACACATGGAACCAGTGTTAGTGTCTGTGAATGAAAGTATGAGTTGAGTGTGTCTCTGTGTGCATCATACAGGCATATATGGGTTTGGGAGTGCACTTTTCTATGTGTGTATGTGTGTGTGTGTGTGTGGGGGGGCATCATAAGTGCGCATGTATGTTTGGGAGTGCATTTTTCTGTATATATGTGTGTGTGTGTTTGTGTGTGTGAGAGAGATCTCTCAACTCAAAATATAAAATTGCAGGTCATGTAAATAATTTAGTAAAAGAAACCTTACTTGTACAGTCACAACTTATATTTAATTGTGTACTTACTTGCATTTAATTGTACCCAAAATTCCTTAGTGTAGTATTTGCAGCACAGACAGGTCAGTTCATACTAGAAGAAATTTAAGTTGTCAAACTCAATGAACACACCTTTTTAATATGTATACATATGCATGCAATGCTGTTCATATTTATATATTTTATGTTTCTTTCTCTCTTTTTATGTATGTAAATAAATAAGTATTTATATTTTATAGCTCAATAGATAAACGGATCATGAAAATGGTATATGTGGATCAGTGCTCTATGCTGGTTAATAAATGGAAAACTAGTAAATATATAAATGTATGAATATCCATACATATGGGTGTGCCTCCTTCCCTCTTTCACTCTCTCTCTCACACACACATATACTTACACACAATTATATACATGCGTCTTTACATACAAATGTGTATAGGTAAAGCATGCATACATGTGCAGTGTGGACTGCACACACACACACACACACACACACACACACACACACACACACACACACACACACGCACACACAGGTACACTTATCCAGGTGTACCTACCAAACTGCCTGGGCTGACAGGGTGTAATTTGATTCATGACTAGCTTGGCTTGACCTTTGACTTCAGGATAACTTCCAGCTAAGTTAAGTCAGACGTACAGCTTATGCTATACTTAAGCCCGACTGTGACTTATCCACTGTTATCCTTGTATTGTTGCTTATTAATCCTTTTGTTTTGTGCACTGATATTCTGAAACAGAGATAAAATGGTTATGGACAAGTTCAGTAATTTAGTCCTTATCCTACCCCATACACCTGGTTTGTTTTGGAACTGTGTTTTTGGTAAGATGTAGTGTAGACCTTTACATGAAAGAATACAGTATAATGCTACATAATAGTTAAACATTTTATAGCCATCTGAAATCTCTTCCCAGCACTGTAATTACTGATGTACGTTTCACCAGTTAATACCTGCAGATCTCTAACCACCTTTTGAATGGCCAGGCTGCTTGTATGTCAGACTCTGCCTGCCTTCCCTAAAGCTTTGTCACGCTATTCCTTTTTCTTTATATCATCAGATATAAGTGTAGCCAGGTTGCTTTTTTATCAGTGTCACTGGTTCCATTTACTTGTATGTGGTTTTGTAAGGTATTTTTTCTAAATGCACTATTTTGCATTTTTACATTGACTTTAAACTCTGCTATGTGCACAGGTGTATGTGTATTGGTACTGACAGCATGTAGCTCACCCTTGACTTTGCATCCGTGTTCTGATATATGTTTCAGAGTGCATTTTTATGGCAGTCACACAAATTATCATGAAATGAATGCATACAAAGCCCAAGTCTTCTAATTTATAAAACGGAAGAACATTTTTGAACATGTTGTCAATTATCATTATTGACATTACATTCTATCAACATTTCTGTGTCAGTTTAATACATATTTATGTTCATATAGTTGCCATAGTATGTTTAATTAAACCATAGTTTGTTAGAGACTTTTTTGGTAACATTTGTTTACTGAAACTAGGACTTTGAAAAACTAAGTACATCAGCACATCAGATTTCACACCCTGTACTGAAAGAGCAGTACCAGTGAGGGACTCATTTGCATCTCTGCATAGTTTGTAAAAAGAGCTCTTAGTTTATGCCAGCTTGGCGGAAGTTATATGTAGTGGTGGGGGGAGGGATAGTTTAATGTAGGCCCAAACATTTAGTTTAGATTTTATTAACATATTATTATTTATATATTATTTTAATACATCTTAAACTTGTAAAGTTAATATCACAGAAGGCATCTTTGGCTAATTATGTTTTGCTAAAGTGAATGTCTGCCTAATACACTGTATATCATAATTTATACAACTCTGCACATATATTCTGGTAATTTCATTATATGTATGTTTATACATGTGGCTGTATACATTGTATGTATACATATATTATACAGTTTTCATAAGTAAACATGTGCGATTGTTTGAGGGCATATACATATTCATCAGACATTGCTTCATTCACTCCCTGATAATAGTGGTTCTTCTGTTTATATAACTACTTAAATGCTGTTCAGGAGAAAATGTCTACAAATTTCCCAGCCTACTGAAATTAACGGTTAACAGTAATAACTAAATGGATAACTGACCAGAGTAATGTTACCAAAATCAATGGTAGAATACTTCATAGATACAAAAACTACCTCATTTAAGGTGTCATAATTTTAATAACTGTTTTATACTAATATTTTGTTAAGACTGGGACTGGCTAGCATTCTGTGTTAGCTTCCATTTGCTTTCCTTCATTTCAAAGAAGCTATTTCTATTTATTTATTCATATTTATAATTATTGTCAAGCCTAACAGCTCATTCATTTTTGTATTTGCAACTTTAATTACGACACTACTTATTTTTAAAGTATTTTTAAACAGTTTGCACAAATATTTTATATTAATGAAGATGTCATACTAGAACTGGTTACTTTTATGTCTCATGAATGTTTAGTATTTATATATTTGTATGCTCTCCACTGATTGTCAGTCATCAGTTCTCACTCGTCCAGTCAGTGTATTTGTTCCCTGTCATTGGGACAAAGGTCAACTGGGAGGGGCCTTCTTCTGGACAATAATCAGGAGTGGTTTGATGTTTTCCTGTTTTTGGTCCTGACTCTCTGACACACTCAAATAAGCAATGTGGAGGGGCATGCATTGGGCTGAAGCAGAGGACTTCTCTTTGCTTTTCTCTAGAGACATTTCTTCTGAGCAGTCCTGCCATTCCCATCAGGGAAATCGCAGAACTCTGTGTTACCATGAGTGCATGTAACCTTCCCTCCCCATCCCAGAAAGGTGAGTGGGACACATCTCTTCATTTGTCCTCCTGCCATAGCTCCTGCAGTGCCAAGGCCACTAATTGAACCCTGATTGCCTGTGTCATAATCAGAGCTTCATCCCTGTGTGCTATTGAGCCAGGCTTTAAATGTTTTTAAATGTTAATTGGTATGTTCTTTCATATGTGTGAATGTTCTGATGAGATTTGATAGTTTGCAGAAAGATGAAAATGCTTAACAGTTTTATATTAAAATATAATCCAATTACTCTGTAACAAGCTCACACAAAGACACTGGAACAGCGATGTGATGTAATACATTTTATTGGACCAGCATAGGCTTTGCAGTTACTCAAGCTTTTGAGCTGGCATGAGCTCTTTGTCAGAAGTTATTAACTTATTGATGTTAAATACAGCGCGTAAGTATGCACTTGCACCTAGAAAGGGAATTGCATCATTTATTTTTGGTTAAAAAAGAAACCTTGAAAAATGTTAGTGTGAAAAAATGCATCTCATACTATACCTGAGAGACATTAATTATGTGTGTATGAAAAACAGAGCGATATACTGAAACCTTAGAATAAGGTCGCAACATCCTGTAAAAAACAACGTTTGGCATGTTACATTAGAGCTAGTGTTCACACACACACACACACACACACACACACACACACACACACACACGCGCACACACACACACACACACACACGCACACACACCAAGCTGTAATACATTACCTTTGCCATTAGTTATTTATATATTCATTTGCTTGATTATAGTCAGATATCCGAGGTGTACATAGGCTGTAAAGTTGCTGTAATTGTTGGCCATGTGTGTTGAGGGTGTTGCAATGGCTTATACTGTACATACATCCCTGACAACAACAAGCAGAGTACATTGCTATTGTATTTATTTATTTATTTATACATTTGATCACACTCAGACATCTGAGGTGCATGCAACCAATAAACTGGCTGCAGTTACTGAGTATGTGTGCATGTTTGTGTGTCTGTGTGTACATATATGTGTGTGTGTCCACATGCAGGAAGTTTTGTAGAGATTTCACTGTATATGTCTGAAAACAAATAAGTGAAATAGATTGGCATTACTGTGGATATTATTTTTATTCATTCATTCTTTATATCATAACAGAATTCTGAAGTATATACAATCAATACACTGGCTATAATTGGTGAAGTCGCGCATGCGTGCACAAGTGTGTATGTGTGTGTGGTATGTATGGGAGAATTGCAGCAGGTTACACTGTGTGTGTCTAGTATCATTGAGCTGAAATATAGTACCAGAGCTGATATTTATATATTTGTTCATTTGTTTATTTAGTTATTTGATCAGAGTCATCTGAGGTATAAGGTGGCCCAGTGTTTGTGTATGTGAGTGTAGGGTTATGGGTTGAAGAGTATTTTACTGTATGTGTCTAATAGCAATGAGCTGAAATGCTTTACTATCACCATTATTTATTAATTCACTCTTTTGATCAAAATGAGGCATATCAGGCATTTACAGTCAATACAGTAGTTGCTATTGGTGGGCACATGTGTGAGTATGCCAGTTGCACTGTGTGTGTCTGACAGCAAAAAGCGAATATACATTAGTGTTGCCATTATTTATTTAATTAATTTATTTATTTCATCATAATCAGTCACCTGAGTTGTAATAGTCAATAAATTGGCTATAACTCACGGGTACAGAGAGGGCAGTCTGTAGGTGAAAGTGATTGACTCTGCTGTTGTTTGATCATATTTAAACATTTAATGATTTTTTTTTTGGCAGACCAAGCTTGTGCTTGAGTGAATCAAGGCAATATACATTATAGTGACCATCATTATTATTTTTATTTGATAACAATTAGATATCCAAGATGTACATAGTCAGTGAATAGCATTGTTGTAGTCTATGGATTAAAGTGACTGACCTCTGCTGTTTGCTTGCAGTTAAACAGTCATTGATCTGGCTTGGAATGTCTAGTGTGGTTTTGAGTAAAACAAGTTGAAATACATTACTGCATGCATTATATTTTTCGTTGTTGTTAACACACAGTCAGACATTAAATGTGTACATTCTTGATAAACTGGATAAACTACCTCATATGCCTGAAATGAACTGTGTTTCTCAAAGTAACTCTTGCATGTATTCTGAAGAGGAAGACTACTGATAGCAAATTTTTCAGCTTGTGCAGTTGTATATGATCAGTTGTTTATTAAAGTTATAAACAAACTCAAAGCTGACCCTACTGTAATGTAGCACTGTACCATTCCAGTCAGCCTTACCCATTCAGTAGCTTCCTGCAGTCCTCCATCTTGAAATCAGCAGTCACTGGCATAATTGATCATTCTGTGAATTCACTTTTATAATGCTATAATAATGCTAGAATGTGTAATACTCATAGCAGAAAAATACATTAATGTAATTGTGCAGTACTTCTGTGGCTATTATCAGGCAAGGAGTATGAGAAGCAATTCTGGGAATGCAGCTGGGAAGTACTTCATCAAGATTAGACAACTGAGATGAGAATATATTTTGCAATGCCAGTTAGCAAGAAAGTGCATTGTCAGTGTAATATTACATTGACATCTGCAGCTCCTGTGAGGAGTAATTGAAAACCCCACATACATAGACTGTTACTACTGTATTGTAGTATCAGTTGTCTTTAGCTAAGACATTAGCAGGATGAGATATGGCATAAAAATTTAAGCATCTGACATAGTTTCTGAGATGTGATGTGCAAAGTTTAAATGAAAAAGCAAAATGAAAAGTGAAGTTTCTGCTTGTCAGAAGGCTGAAAGTTATAGTTTTATCTGAAAGACAGTGAACTTAGCCCTTGTAAATATTTCATTTTCACCAGCTTTGTAACCACATATCACACTATCTTTATGACATTACTGTATATTTGTTTTTTTTTTTTTTGCTTTGTTTTGTACTCCTCCCCAATACTGTGTAGGACAACTAAAAAAAAAAAGCCCATTCCTTTACAACAGACCTCATGCATCACTTGCCTGGAAATCTGCATGTCACCTATGTCAATTCCTCAGGAGGCAGTGTACTTTGAATAATCAGATGATGAAAAACATGTAGATTCTTTCTCTACTTTAAGTATGTGGATTCACATTCAGGTACTGACAATGGATTACAACATGTGTGTGTGTCTCAGTATTTGAGTGTGTGTATGTGTGTGTGTGTGTGTGTGTGTGTGTGTGTGTGTGTGTGTGTGTGTGTGTGTGTGTGTGTGTGTGTGCATGTGTGTGCGTGTGTGTGGGTGTGTGCAGATGTGTGTGGGTGTGTGTATATATATATATATATATATATATATATATATATATATATATATATACACACATATACATAGCCACCCGGCGGTGTAAACCTTGGTTCTAGATGATTGTCACCGTTGAAGTGACACCCTGACCTCATGTGCAAAAAATGTGGAAATGGGCTGTAGATGGATGGATGGATGGATATATGTGTGTGTGTGTGTGTGTGTGTGTGTGTGTATATATGTATATATATATATATATATATATATATATATATATATATATATATATATATATATATATGTTTAGGGTCTAAATTAAAAAAGCGAACCCTGGTTTATTGACCCCATGTAAGCGAAAGCTTACAATCCCGAACACTTAGAACAGCAATTTTTTTCCAAGGGAATAAAAATTGTTGTTCCAAAAAAGAAAAAAAAACAAACTTTAAAACATTGCATAAAGTTGAGGGCTTCACCCCCCCCCACTCCCTGACGTGGGGGGGGGGCTGTGCCCACCCACACCCCCTACCTAAATATACCAACCCCGAGATCACACTACAGTGATGAAAATGTCAAAATAATGAAGGCATCCAAGTGATTTCTTATATTTTGCTGTTTCGTGATTTCAAGTTTGATCAAGACGCATTCGAAAGAATGCGCCTTTGATTATATAATAAGGAACATATATATATATATATATATATATATATATATATATATATACACACACACACACACACACACACACACAAACACACACATACACACGTATATATATATATATATATATATATATATATATATATATAGATATATTAAAGGAGTGTCTTTTACCATTTGGTCTTAGACTGCCGTTTCTTCTTCCTGGGTGGTATTTTGGACTTTGATTACTTATATATATATATATATATAGAGACATATATATAAATATATATATATATATACACACACACATATATATAAATATATATATATATATATATATATATATATATATATATATATATACACATATATATATATATGTATATATATATATATATATATATATATATATATATACATACATATATATATATACACACACACACATACATTCATTCATATATGTATGTGTGTATGGGTTCCGGGCATTTGCTCTAATGAGCAAACGTCCGAAACCCAAACGGCCAGGCATACTTAGCGAAAGTGCTTTTCACACACACACACACACACACACACACATATATATATATATATATATATATATATATATATATATATATATATATACATATGTTCATGACAATGGGCTCTGTTAAAGGGTTGTGTTAAAAGTGTGTGCTATTCTATCTACTGTAATGTGTAGATTTTTTATCAGTAGTGTGGTTAATATTCTTGTTGTTTGTGATACTTACAACAATTGTAATGCAGTCTGACTTATTAATAGTCCTGTGCTTTTTTGAGTAAGATTTTATTTTTTTAATAACTGTATCTGTACATTGTTCCTCTGTAACAAATGTCATACCTTTGTGCTTGAATTATTAGCATGCCCTTTGCTCTTTTTTTTCAAAATACTAAATGCTGAACATTTATGTTACTATCATAACGCTTATATTTGCTTCCATTGGTTCAGATGATGTCTGAAAATGTCCTGTTTAGATTATGTCCACAGCCTGCTGCTCACTTGGAGCAAAGCTCATCATGACAGTGTTTGAGGACCTATGTCTGTCATAAGCAGTTAAAGCACTGCTAACAAGCCAGCAATAAGTAGTAAGGGTACAGCTGCCCATACTATGGTGCTAATTTTAATTTTTACTTGTTTTGATACAGATATCCCATTATGCCTGACAGCTGCAGTGTTACTGCCTGCTTCCTATAAAATCACTTACCATTGTGTAGAATGCACAACACATTACTAGGGACACTTTCTTTTAAGAATAGAAAGGATTTATTTTTTTGAATCTGTCCCGGCATATGAATTATGGAAGTAATTTCAGTCACTGTGTATGCATTGCTTTATATCTATTTACTGTGCCCTATAAATATGCTTTTTGAGTCCCTTGCAAGACTTGTACGTCTAGTCACAAGATACTCATATCAAACTGCTTACATCTCATATTAAGAGGCAGAAACATCACTGTTCTTAATACTTAGTTGTAGAGCTGGCTAACCTTTTAGGACACAAGTGATTAAAATTAAATATAGCCATCTTGAAAACTTTATAAACTTGTAATTCAGTACATAGGTGCCACATTTATACAACTGTGTATCTTACTGGATACTTTCCAAATTACCCCAAGGGTTAAAATACTTACCGAAAACTGTAGCAGTGAAATCCTAAACCTAGTTTATATTGTTGCACATCAGCCTCTCCTAAAATTAAAAGCAAATGTGGTTCACTGGGAGCATATTAAAAACAGGATATCTGTAAGCGTAGGTTTCAACTCATTATAGGTTACATGTTTGCAATACAAAAATTCATACTTTCCAAAATAAAGCAAGTTACTAGTCTGAGTTTTTTTTTTTGAAATCAGATTTAGCCTAGCATATATTTTTAAAAAGTTGTGCAATTCAAAGAGCCCCATCTTTTTCAAGATTAAGAAAGCTACATAAACATTATAAAGTCTTCTTGCGTCTTTCAAATGCACTCAACATTGTTTTCAGATGTTTTACTACAGTAATGGGAAGAGAAACTATTAGAGCCAAGAGACGGATTCTGCCTCTTCACAATACTGAAAACTTGCTTCGTGTATCTAAATGTGAACTGCAGAAATCTGAGTAGAAGTACACTGCCCTCCACTGGTGTGAAATGCAGCTACATGCAAAGAAAATGTGTGTTCAGGTCAAAAACATTGATCAGCTAATGGTAGTCAGGGCTGCTGTATTTTATTTCTCTAATTTTTGTTATATACTGCCTGCTGTGATTTTTCATCATTATGCATAAAAATCGATTTAACTGTTGTAAAACTGACACTTGGTTCCTTGACTGACATCAGCTGAAATTGTACTTGCTCTACGGCATTACCCCAACTGAGAGATTTTTTTTATGCTACTCATTTACATGTGTCTGTTGCCTGTTTTTCAAATGCCACTATGATTACATGAGAGATATGAGCTGAAATGCTCTTTTCAGCTTTCACCACTTGCTCTGTGAACAAAATTATTCTGCACGTCGCCCGCTTTCCTAATCTCAGTTAGTCTCAGTTCCTGTTTATTACTTCCAGGTCATATTTCATGCTCTGAAATATATTTTAATCATGAATCTTTCTAACTCCATAAAATAGCTTGCTATGTCTATAAGATTTAATCATCTTAACTGCTGGCTTGGTATATTTGCTCTCCTTCATAAGAGGTTCACATATTACTTTGAATCTCTCCTAGTGTAACAGATGCTGTATAAATTCTGTTAGCCCTTCTTAAGACAGTTGCTGTTTTGTTGGGTGCTTTTAAGAGTGCAGTGTGCAGTATTGGTCAGATTAATCAGAAGGGGATTGTGCTTGTATTCTAGAAGAAGGATGCCAGTACATTACTTTTTCTGCATTTTCTATTCAACTGCTTAAGTGATTGCCATGCTGCATTATTTATTCACATTTAGTTCACTTTATTTGAAGTAGTCTCCCTATATTTTGTCCTCTTCTTGGTTTCATATTGAACTTAGTGCCTAATTGATGTATAAGCTTATTATTAAAACATTTTAGAAAGTTATGAAAATAAAAAAAGTGTCTACCACTGGTACAAAACACCAGTTAGCCAAGAGAAACTCCAGTTGTGTATGGAATTTTCATAAACCATGGCAGTGAATAATAATCCAGTACTCCAACTTTCTTTAGTGAGTTGGAAAAATGATAAATCCTTATAAAAATGCTTTCATCCATGCAAGACTTCTCCAGAATAAATCCAAGTGCTCATTTGTTTGCTTAAAATATCCATGAAATGGTCACATTACCCTAAAAATTAAAGTTGTATAACGTTATAATAAAGTATTAAATATCATTCAACTTAAAAATTCTAAATATATACTTAGTGTTATCAACTTGTAATAGACATAAAAAATGACATGTAAAATTAATAAATAAGATTAAATATACAATTAATGACAAATATACAATTAAATGACAAATTCCTTATAATTTTGCTGAACACCTTTTTATAATGGCAATATAATGAGGTGTTCATTTAATCCTGGAGAAATGGTGGCATCCAGTTTCAATTGCCACAATAATTCCCAATGTTTATTGTTTTTCCAACTTGCTAAATAAAGTTTTTTGTAGTGGGCTCCTCATCCACTGCAATGGTTTTTCAAAGTGACATATATCATTGAAGGTTGTCTTGGTAAATTATGAAAATGATGACTGGATAAAGAGGAAACATTCGTTCCTTTTTACAGAGCACAGTGAGCTTTTATCTTCCTCTCTTTGGCAACATTTAGAACTTATAGTTAGAATCTCAAGGAGGAGGAGGAGGAGTGAATGTATAGATAATCTAGTCTGATATTTTGGATATGGGACCAACCACCTAATTCTTCAGGATTACACAAATTGTTGCTTGCTTGCTTACTTGACAAGTTTAGTGAACAACTAAGTTTTCTTACATCTTAAGAAACAAGATGTGATTAACATGACATTATTTACCATTTGCCACTCAATTATAACTTGCTTGCGTAGATTTTTATACAGATTGAATAGTCAGGAAGGCAGTATACTTTCCATTGAGACGGAATATATCTCACCTAAAATCTCAGTCACATTAGTTTGGCCTGCACTGATAGCAAAATATTTGTGAGTAAGCTACTTTATTTGAATGATATATTATTTCAGTTATGTTCATAATTTCTGGCAGCCACCTTTATTTATTGTTCAGACAAAAACTGAAAGTGTGCACCCACAATCTACCAGACAGAGTGTAATGTAGAAGTACCACCAGTGTGTGGACACAGACAAGCTAGCAGCTGAATGCCATATAGTTATATATGTGCTACTACAGACGATGGTTGTTCAATGGAACAGTAAGATGCAAAAAAGTATTTTTTTTCTCCATATGCAACTTGCAACTATTTGGAGTATTTTCCCTTTTCTAAGATCATGTGGTTTGTGCTTGGTGGGATATCACCTAATGACTCAGTAATTTTTTGGGAAAATCCAACATACATATGAAGAATAATGGAGCTTCATGGAGACACATTTATGGCAGAAACTGTTTGCTTCATCTAAGCTTTAATAATGAGCTGTTATCAAACTTGCTTGCTAGTTATGGAGTGTCCTTACTGAATTTTAGGTTTGAACACAACCATATCCATGTAAACATTTGTTGTCAGAGTATGTTGGCCTGGTGGTCATGACAAGTAAGGTAGATATGTCATCTCCTGACCACTAAATGTTCTGGACAGTTAGGCCAGGAGAGGTACTGAATTGTGCAGCTTATCATCATTTACTGGAGAGGGTGGTCAGATGGTTGTTACAGTAGGCCATAATAGTGTTGTGCTGGATATACCTAGCAGATGTTTCTGTATAGGATGAGTTTGAATCTTACCTTAGGAAGAGCTTCTCCTATGGACTAAGGGAGGATGAGGAGGTGGAGTCTGAATGGATTAAGAACTCAGTTTTTTAGATGGCAGTATGCAGCCGATGTCAAAAGCTGGTTTGGTGCTTCCATCCACAGCCCCTTTTTCCCATTTTTAGACATGGGGTCTGAGTGTCACTTCAGCAATGGCAATCATCTAGTACCGAGGTTTACACCACTGGGTGACTAGTCCTGCTGCAGAAGATGCTGACTTGGTGCTTATCATAGCACTAATTCTGTGACCCATTTGGTAAGAAACACCATCATATTTAACTAACGTTTTCTTCCATACAGTGCTAACAAGAATTTCTCCAGATCTGAAAGTATTAACAGCCTAAGAAAACAGCAACTGTGTCAGGCAGTGCAGTGAATGTCTACATAAAGGAGGAATTTGGTGAGGCCATTTAGAATGACTCTTGGATTGTCTTAAAGTTGTTATGGCAAATTAGCTGATATGGGGAACGTGATGTTGCTTAGGCTATTCTCAGCCAAAGAGATCTCAGCTAGGGATACTGTTGGGAAGTAGAGGGAGCACTTTGAGAACTCCAGAACTAGATGAGCAAGCTCTCCTTTAACCTTCTTTGACTAACTAATGCCAGAAGAAACCAAAAGAATTGGATTCATTTCAGTATATGAGGTCACTGTAATAACACTTTCACACTGGCAAAACTACGGAAGTCGATCTGTCATGAAATGCTGAATGTGTTGGGTTTTGCTGGAGTGTCATTGTCAATGTATTTCTTCAATGCTGTGTGAAGTGCATGAACAGAACCTCTGGACTGGTAAATTTGGGTGTGATATCCATTTCCAAGAATTAGATTGGATACTGTGTTCCTACTGGAGATGGTCCATGTAGCTCAACTTCCCAAAGAAAGCTTAACGTGCTATTCAGGAATGAGGATCCTACTGGAGATGGTCCATGTAGCTCAACTTCCCAAAGAAAGCTTAACGTGCTATTCAGGAATGAGGACTTTGTCTGGTTTTGTTTGGCCATTGAAGAGTGCACCATCTGTCTTTGTTCTTTCACAGATACTGAATAAGTAATGGAGATTTCCTAGTGTGGTCTACACATGGATAAAGTATACAGGCATGCCCTGTAATGTGTTGTGGGAAGTGCTACAATAGTATGGAGGTCTGGGACCAATGCTGTGTGAGACTGATTGCCTGTCTTTAAGGCGTGAGCAGTAATGTGTAAATTCTTGCCATTAAGTCATATACATTCTTGGTGGGTGTAGGACTTTGCCAAGGAGATATTTAGTCCCCTTTCCTGTTTATGATTTCCATTGTTAAAATGTCTGGGTGCAGCTGGAGTTTGGAGAGTATCTTGTCTGAGAATGTGAGGGTTGTGTCTGCCATTTGTAGACAATGGCAACTTCTTAGCCTTAACTGACTGCCCTTTGGCATAGACTGGAACAGTTTGCTACTGAGTATGAAGTGGATGGAATGAAAATTAGCACCTCTACATCATGGGACATTGTTCTCTCCCAGAAAAAAAGATAGATGACTCTCTGTAGTCATGGGGTAGCAGCTATGTCATGCAAATCTAATAAGCAATGAAAACTGTGGGATTAATTAGGCTAATGATGATGTAGATAATTCCTTTGTTACAACTGATAGAGCGGATAGTACTGATTTAAAAGTTGAAGATTCTTCAGATCTGGTGAAAAACTATACTTTTGTAATTGGAGATTTGTAAGGAGCAATAATACAGAATGTGAGGTAGACCTCAGAATGCCTTAATGTAAGGAAGTGTGGATCTGTATTTATTCACATCAGTACAAATGTTCTCATCTGCAAGAGTATCTGACTGTTAATAGGGAATTTACAGCCCTCTTAAGATAGCTTGTACAGGTGTTAGGAGGTATTTTTCACAAATGACATATAGAAAGGAAAGTCATGTCACTGTAAATGAAAAGATGTTTTGGGCAAACACCTACATGAAAAAAAATGTCCTGTTTTAAAAAAATGGAAATGTGTAGAGCATCTGAGCCTAACTTTGTGCACACATTGTTCAGATAGGATGGCGTGTACTTGTTAAGATCAGGAAAGAGAATTTTTGCAGCAGGTAGTTTGCAATATTTGAAAAAACAAGGCAGGAATTTTGACAGGGTAAAAATTTAACAGTTCACAGATAACATTAGATGCATCTCTAATGGTTGTTAATACTAGGAGCATTAACAATAAAGTTTTTTTTGTTGGAAAATTTGTTACATTCTCACATGATTGATATTGTTATTGTTTGTGAAATATGGTTAAAGAGCAATGATTGGAAACCAGTTCTGTCGGGGTATAAATGTTTTTGCTGTAACAAGACATTCCAAGAAAAAAAATCAGTTGGAGGTGTAATGACAGGGATTGAAGTTATGAGTCCTGTGATTATTACATGTTCATTGTTGACACCAATACTATAGATTATATAACTGTGACAAAAAAGACAACCCTGGAAAATATAACAATTGTGGGAATGAATGGCCCACCAAAGTCAAGTGTTGATGACCTAGAGGAATTCATACATTTCTTACATAAAACACAGGAGGGAAGAATAACAGTGACTGGAGACTTACATTTACCAGAAACAGACTGGAATAATATTGATCCAGCAACATTAGGAAGGACATTATTCACAATGTATGCTCAGGAACAACAATTGCTTCAGATTGTAAAAACCAACATACTAGACACTCTTTGTGTTCCTAAAGAAATTACTGTTACTTCATATCAAGTGTTGCCACCATTGATGTGCAGTGATCATGAGATTAGTAAGGTTAATTTGTTGCTAGATAATTCTGCCAAACTGAAATCTAAACAAATGCACAGAAAATTAATAACATTATATGAAAGCAAAACATATATTATGTAAAACTAATTGCAGTGATGCATTTAGTGGAAAAACTTCAGAGTGAATATGGAAAGTTTTGAAGGAGATATAATTTGAATGCAAAAAAAATGTTTAACATCAGGATCTAGAAATACAACGTTAGGAGGTTATATTTCCATAAGAACAATATACTTGATTAAGGTGAGAGACAAAAATATAAGGAATGGAAAAGAAGTCAAACTGTACAACTTTGAAAACTAAAATAAACATCTGCTCAAAAAAGTTAAGCATAGTGTAAGACATGATCAGGAAATATTTGAAGATAATTTAAATAATGATATTGAGCATAATAGGAAACCATTTCATAGATACATAAGGTATGGAAGGAGTAAATACATGCAGATTGGTAAGCTTTGTATAAATTCTAAAATTTATTCTCAGATGCAACAGATTATAGATACATTTACAAAATTTTCTGCAAAACAGTTTGGCTCCACAAAAGGTGTAATAAGTTGTCCATAGTGACATCCAGGTAACCTTAGATACTGAAATCAAATTAGATTATATTGATAAAGAGCTGCGCAAACTGGATCCAAACAAAGCATAGGGAGGAGACAGAATTAATAAAAATTACATGAGAACACTTCATCAAGAACTTTCTGCACCATTGCATCTATTATTTACTAGGTCATATAAATATGGGCAGATTCCTCAAGATTGGAGACATGCACTTATTAAACCTGTTTTTAAGGGAAAGGGGAGAAGGACAAACCCACAGTCATATAGACCCTTAAGTCTACTTTCATGTTGTGGAAAAATAATGTAGAAGGTAATATTAGATAAGTTATTGTAAGAACTGGAAAGACTAGGACTTGAAATCATATATCAGTATGCATATGTTGACAAATAGATCTATTGCCACCAGTAACATGTTGTTCTATAATAACACCTATGAGGGAAAATTTGTACTGTGATGTAATTTATATAGATTTAACATCAGCATTTGATAGGGTCATACATAAAACACTGGTCAATAAATTAGAACAACTAGATATCAGTGTACTCCTGATAAGAAAGATAGTTGCATGGCTTACAAATAGGACATGGCAAGTATTATACAGCAATTAGACAGGTGACATTTTTGGTTACAGTCATGGGGTCCCACAGGGCTCTGTCCCAGGACCACAGGGCTCTGTCCTAGGACCATACTTGTTTAGATCACATCTTTCTGATCTATTGTTTTCATCTGAGGTGTTCTGCAATCTGTATGCAGATAACCTGAACTTGGGTAAACTGATTACATGTGTTACAGATAAGGCGTGTCTGCATAAAAACTTGACTGAATCGATCATTTGGGCGCTAAAGAATAATATGCTGATAAATACAACTGTGACAAAGGGAGATACTGCCAGCACAGCCACCTGGAATTTTGTAAATAATTATATGTCATTTGTGAATATCAACATGAGTCATATAAGATGCTTATGTTACAACTGTATTAGAACTGTATGTCATGTGTATATCAAACTTGATTGTACAGACGTGTTGAAAAAGGTTTTTGCCAAGTGCTTGAAATGTATCCACAGTGTGCCCTACTGGAATAGAACAAAAATGTACATGCATTGTTGTAACTGTTTAAATGTATATATTTTAACAGTGGAAACTGGAACACAGGAGGTTAACTTCAGCCCAACAAACTTCAGAAAAACAGATGAAATTAAATTACTTTATGGCTATGCAATAAAAGATGATGTCTTTCAGTTTCAATGCAGCAAGGAGACACAATGCCTAAAACCAGGGAGATTTCTCTATTGTTTTTAAGGTGAAATAATTACTAGTTTTGAGTATGAAGGAATGTTAATTGTTTTATGAATTACAGATTCTGCCAAAGATCTGAGGTCTATGTTTTTTTCACAGATAGATGCTAAATACTGCTAGCTTCCAGCAGTGGGCTTTCATTTGGGATACAGTCAAATGACAAGAAATTATGTCATTCTGCAAGCTATTCCAGCAGTAATATTTGAGATATTAATTTAAGAAGTCTGTTAGAGAGACACAGCATTCTGTATTTTGCCTTTGACCTGACAACAACTAGAAGATCCGTTTACCACATCTGCCTTGCTCTTATGTAAGTTAACTAGGGTATAATAATTCTCTTAGATTCAGTCAGGAATATAGTGAAGCATAGTTTAAATGTTTATATATTTGAGACTGTCCTGCAATGTTGTTTAAAATATTTCCTGTGGTTTTGGAACTCTGATGTCATTGTGAATATATATATATATATATATCTGTTATTCATTGGCTAGCACTGTTTGCTTTTATTCTGTAGCAGGAGATTTAGTACTGTTAAGATTTTTTTTTTTGCACTGGGGAAGCTTAACAAGTTTGTCTTTTTTCCTTATTTTGAAGTTTAATTGCGACTCTCCATTCACTTAATCTTGTACATTTGAAGAGAAAACACATATTTCAGACATTGTATTTAGCACTTTCTATAAGAATATCTCAGCCATACTGTTTCATGTGCATGGTGAAAGGCTTTTTCAATACCACCTCATTTTTGAACAAAGTGCTAAAGTATATAGTATTTCTTCAAATCTACTCCACCATTAGCAATGGACTAAAGTTCTTAGTCTTTCTATCTGATTTTGTTTGTTTGACTTTCTGCTGTGATCTTTTTGTTTTAGTTTCTTTCTGCATCCTACTAGAGAAGATAAAGTTCTCAAGATATCCATTTCACTTTTAGTTATTAGTACTATTAGCAGTAGTAGTAGGAGCATCAGTAGTAAAGTCAGTTAAATCATATAATCAAAACCCTTCCCTGGAGGCTTAGGGTGATTATATAGATGAATGGACAAATAACACTCCAGTAAGGCAGGAGGGACAAATAATTAGCTTAGGCAATAACACACATAGCTAAATATCTGCACAGTCATCATATTGGCCTTATGATTCAACTTATACTGGCTTTCCATCTATTACTGTCTTCACAGCAAGACGTTGTCCCGTTCGATTCTCAGCTAGAGCGTCATCTGTGTGGAGGCATGCGTGAATGTGCGTGCCTTCGTTGAAGGTTGTGTGTCAGGGCTGGTAACTTGGCACATAAAAATCCACTACCAAATATTAGCGGACCGGAGTTCCGCTGTGGCGACCCCTAACTGGGATAAGCCGAAAGACACAACAACAACAACAACTGTTTACCATCTGTCAATAAATCTGTTTCCACTTCTATTGCATCATCCATGCTGCCTGTTTATCCTTATATTATTTATTACAAATATTTTTAAACAACTGCTTATCATAAAACTGCATAACTACAACTACTTATTTATAAATGTATGCTTAAATGGATATCTGTATATAGTTTATATGTACATCCTTTCTATGTTATTGTCTTGCTTCACTTCTTTCTTTGCTAACATTGTTTGTATTTTGAATGCTTTGAATGTTATGTATTTACTTATATTTAATATGTATTCCAAGTGTTTTTAATGTTATACACCAGTATACTCATTGTCTTCTGGAGCTTTTCTCCCCGGGCCTCCACTGAAAATGGGTTCATTTGACCCAGTGGACTTTCCTGGTAAACAAATGTCAATAAATAAATAAATAAATAGATAGGTGTGTGTGTGTGTGTGTGTGTGTGTGTGTGTGTGTGTGTGTGTGTGTGTGTGTATATATATATATATATATATATATATATATATATATATATACAGCTGTACACTTGTACAAACACACACGCACACTTGTGCTTGAATATCAACTTAAACCTATATATAAGCTTTTTCTTTCATGCCATTTCTGTGCACAGTCTTATATGCCTATGTTCTCATTGACTTAAAGCTTCTTTGCAGCAGTATGGCGCACTACAGCTTTATTACATTTGGCATTCAACCCTCAACTTTTTTTTTTTTAATGTCCTAAAGCAGTTCATGTTGTCCTGGGGCCTTTACTTCATAAATATATCTTCCATCTGCTCTTGTTTGTGAGTGCTGGGGTCACATCTTGCAAAAATGGTCTAATTGATTTTAACTTTAATAGCTTTCTAATCTCACCTTACAGTGTCACATGCAGTGTAGGATTCTGGTGTGCACTTCCCTTTACTACTGCTAAACTGTTGAGCAGTTTATTGATGGTGTAGGATTACATTTCTCTGCATTAAATTTCTAAATATCTATTCTGTTTATGTCTGGAGTTTCATTACCTATAGATCAGTCTTAAAATGCTTACTTGTGCATGACTGATAGTTATATGAACAATGTGTTTTCTGTACCAACACCATGCATTGCATATATATTAAATAGATTGAAGAGTAAGTCAAAAGAATACTCTACTCTATGCATTTTTGCATTTATAACAAGATTGACAGATACATCACTGTTTCGTGCTGTGATATATTGGAGTACATTACATCAATGTCTTTTTAAAGAAGTAGATAACATCAGTATTGTTTTTTTTTTCTTTTGGACTTCTGCTGACCATCAACTTCTGCCTTGGGCTACTTCTATAACTCCATTTATTACTATGTGACTCCAGTAGTAACACAGGGGCTGTGATCGCTTCATTTACAGACTACAAAAGGGAAGTGGTATGGAACAGAGCAACAAGCAGAATCACAGGTCCTGTCTTGCACACTAGAGAATTCTTCTGTAAGCCCTAACTTGGTGGAGCTACTGATGTAACACGTCACCACAAATTGCATCATGTAGCTCCACTCTCATTCTGCACGTTTAATGGCTGTCTGCTGTGTGATCATGGCTTTGCTCCATCACCAGAGATGTGTAAGACTACTGATAGAACCCCCTCCCTCTCTCCTGGATAACACTATTAGTAGTTAAGGAATGCAGAATTAACCCATAAAACATGACCGCTGTTACCTGAGCACCTTTTTTGAGACAGTTCTGGACAGTTGGAACAGCGTCATTAATAGTAGATCTGATCTTAGGTAATTTGATCTTAGAGATATTAAGGGTATACAATTTATCTAAAGCCTGTAATATGTAGCATGCATTGATATAAGCTAGGTGACACACCACAGTTAGAAAGGTCTACAAACAGTTCAGATGTATGCCCTAACAAGATGACAGCTAATTTCTGACACTGACATCTGTAACCCTGAAGTGCAGCAGATCTATGGGTTCTACTGCCTATAGAATCAGATAAATAATGTGTTTGTAAACCAGGTTCATGAAATACCTGAATATCCTTTCATTTGATGGATTAGTGGAGAGGATTATATAGAAAGGTATTTATTAAATAAGCTGCTCATTGAAATTGGGTGCTAACTATCCTGGCACCTGTTATTCTGTCTCGTGCCTCTTTCCCAGTTTTAGATTTGATACCAGAATCCATTTAATCTGCAGGTAGGGCTTCATCAGTTATTGAAGCTGTCAGTGTGTTTTTCTTAGTAATAATGCTTTCATTCACTGAGAGGCAGAGATTGTGAGATCTGAGGTTAGGACGAAATAGGTATTTTCTTGGTATGTTTTATTAAGTCATGGGGCCATGGGGCTTTATAATTTAGTAGAGTGAGAAATGTATCTAACTCCTCATAGGGTATTGTATGCCAGGTGAGAAGCAATGCATTACTCTTAACCTGTCACCTCTGCTACCCCAAAAAATTTCTACTATTCATTTTCTTTGTTTTATAATAGTGCAACACATTTATAATACATCTCAGCATTAGTAATTCTGTAGTTGTTGAAAGATTTGTTTTGGCATCACTGTAAGTATTGGAAAATGTTTTTTGTTCTCTTGTGGTAGGTTAATCGGTCCAGTAATTTAACTTCTTCCTTTCTCTTTCTTAATAATTTTTCATTTATTTTCAGTGAACATGACCTTTCTCCTGAAATTACAGTCTGGGGGTTTCATTATGAACTGATATTAGTAAGAAACAATTTTACCTTTGTTTATCTCATGGTATATTCAACAGCTGAAGAATAAAGAGGAAAATAATTGGTTAACTACCTAGACTGAGGGACAGTCTTATTTACAGACACTAAACTTATAAGGAAACACATTTGTATTTTTAATCTGGCTTAACTGAGTGGCATATACATCACTGTTGTACATCCTCCAAGCAACAAGCATCCATAAGCCTTGTACATTACCTGAAAGCAAGGGAAATGAATAACTGCCCATGTGAAGAGTGGGAAGGAACCACTTTTAATAAACATATGCCCAAGAAAGATGCGCCTCAGTTCTTCAGATGGCAGTTTTAGAAGGTATGAAGTTTAGGAACAGACTTGTATCTGTCATTCTGTATCTGCAGGGGAGGAGAGGGTCATTTGACCTTAGATAGTGACCTACTTCTGACTCAAAGCCAAATGGTTATAGATCAGCATGCTCTCAGTAGGAACGCATAAAAATCTCTTTGTGGATAAAAGGAAGATGTCACCATGAAGACAATGATTTTTGTTTAAAGCACCCCAAATGTCATTTCATGCAGTAGGCTTAATAACTGAGTAGTCTCACTTAATTCCAACAACAGAAGTTGTAAGTCCTCCGTACCTCTAATTTGTGGTGAGTTAGACATTTCACTTTAAGCCAAACAGACCTTGGCAGTGAAGAAAGGTCTCCTGCTTGGATCTAGACCACTTTGTTTAAAACACATTTCTTACAAGAGATATATGCAAAGGGTGCCACTGGGATTGTGTGCCTAAATCACCTATAGCAGTCACCCCCTAAAGGGTGATCACAGAGCTTTTTAGGCTTTATGTAAAAGGATTACTCATGCTGCTCCTATCTGGATGGGTTCTGAGATTAAATAAAATGAAAGTGATTTGTATGCGGTAGCGTTATATAATCAATGTTGTAGAAGTCATTTTCAGGAGACAGATATATTGAAGTAGCCATATGAAAAGTCTGTTCTTTGAGTGAATCTGTTTTTTTTTTTTCTTGTTCTATTCCATCGTTATTAAGCTGTTTTTCTTGGAACTTTAAAGTTCTAAGGTAAAGCAGAAAGCAAACCTTGTGCTTATTTTTATGTGTCTTGTGAAGTCGGGGAGGAGATGGAAACTGATCATTATGTTTAAAGTAACAGTGAAAACCTTTTAAAGGTTTTATTGAGATAGCTTACAGAACAGATTTCATTGTATTCTTTTCTCATGTATCATATCAGTGATATGTTACTTTTTTCTTTGAGTTTCTAAAAAGTCTAGCTTAGAACAAATATTGTATTTTGTGTTTATCTTGTGAGACCTAGAGGTGGGAATAAATTGAATTTATTGCTTTTGAATTGTAGAATGAGCTGAGTACAGGTCTTTGCATTTAAGATAACAAAAACATCAGTTTGAAGTTTTCTTGAGACAGCTCTTAGAACAAAGTGCTGTTTAAGTAACTTTGATTTTCCCCACTTACCCATTCCTTATGCTTTCTTCTTACACTTAGTAGATATTCAGTTAGTCACCCTTTTTAAAAGTCCTTTCCACTCCTATCACATTTGTTTTACAAGAGAGCACAAAATCATATTGTGAAGGTCAGTACCTTAAACTAATTAAGCACCAGTCACTCCTTGACTCATGTATTCACACCTCATAGTTGTACATTCCACTACTGACAGTTTCAACCCTTTATCATCTTTCTTTTGACATATCTACTTAGTACTTATCCTTCCTATCTCCTATGAAGTAACTGTAGCTTACAAACCAGAATATACGTAATCTTTTTAAAAATGAAAGCTTATTTCAAAATGTACCAGTGTAATGATTCTTTGACAAAGGTAAAAAAAAGTTTTAGTTTTCGGTATACATTTCCCCGATTTATAGTTTTGCTTAGAAATATTTAGATTAAGTATGGAGGCACACCATAAGATAACTTTCAAAGAGTTGCTAGATAAGTTATTTCAGGTTTAGTAAATAAGGCAATGTCTGATCTGACTATGTTTGAAATAATCTGCTTGGAATTCAAGGCTCTCCTTGGAATTCACCATTGGGGGAGCTTAAAACCAGACTGGAGAGCATAATACTAAAATGTTCTGCATGGAGTGCTGCAGTTACTCTACAAAAGCAGGAAAAAGACAAGCTTTCATCAAAAAGGTTCTTAACAAACTTTTGTTAAGCACTCTTAACACCGTTAAGATTAAATCTTGAGCTGGGGATTGACGGTGGACAGAGCCAACTGACAAAGAACAACAGCAGAAGCTGAAACAGCTTTAAGAGATGTAAGATACTTTGCTCAGACTCACTTATAGACAAAACAATGTCAGAATGACATGTATAGCAACTTTTAAAGCAATTCATTAATCAGAGGGATACTTTGTTTCTGCTTGCTGCTTGTTTGACAGTGTTAAAGTGTTTCACTGAGCTTTTAAAGCAGTTTGTTCTTTGGAGGAGCACTGCGATTCTGCCTGTTGTCTGTTTGACAGCACTAAAGTGTTTAACCAGCTTTCCAAAGGCTATGACATCTCATAAAACACTTAGTGTTCAGATTTTTTTAATCTAAGTTGTAGTACATGGAACAGATAATGCACCATGATGCACTACAGAGAATTATGATTACATCTCACCAGCCATAACCCTTGTTATATATTTTCAATGTGAATGCCAAAAATTCACCTCAAGAGAAAACTCTCAAGGTGAATTTCTTGGTATCCATGTTTTCATTGCATAATATGTGTGCTATAAATGAAGACCTAATCAGAATCATCCCTGTCAATAACAGAAAATAAATGTCACAGATACACTGTGCAGTGCTAAGTTGTTAAAACTACACTTGATACACTTATAGTATAACTCAAAAAACAAGCCACCCTGGTGGAATCACAAAACCAATCGGATGTATATCAGGAGGAAGAAAATCATGGCAAAAATTAGGAGGTGCTGCACCCAGAAGGGTAAAAGCACTCTCATCAAACTAAACAAACAACTCAGAGGACAAATAAAGTCTACCAAAGCCAAATTTGAGGTAAGTTTGGCCTCCCAGGCCAAGGACATTCACAAAGCATTCTTTAGCTAATGTCCTCAACCTCTTAGGTTTTGAGCCACCTATAATGAGCCAGAAGATATAGCAAACCTGGCTGATAAACTCAGCTCCAATTTTACTACTCTCTCCACCTCAACCTTCCCTCAGGAAATATCATCAAATATAACTCTATCTACTGTCACTAGGGAATAGGTCCTTAATGCTCTCTCAGAGACCAAGAACACTGCCTCAATGGGCCCAGACAATATCTCAGGATGCCTTCTATATAGCATGAAACACGACCTATCAGGGCCTCTGGAATTGCTATTTAACTGTAACCTCCAAACAGGCTTTGTGCCTCATGAATGGAGAAAGGCAACAGTCATCCCTCTGCACAAAGGTGGGCCCATCTACAGTCCCTGGAAACTACAGACCCATAAGTCTCACTAGTCTTATATGTAAAGCCATGGAAAGAATTATCATAGAGATGATCAGTAGAGATATAATAAACCTCCAGACACTGGACCCAATGCAGTTTGGTTTCGTCAAGGACAGATCATGCCTTCTCAACCTGGTGGACTTCTTTGAGAAGGTCACCAAAGCAATGAACGAAGGCAAAATTATTCACAGTACCTACCTTGACCTGACAAAGGCATTTGACACAATATACCACTCGGGCATTGTTGACAAACTCAAGAGGTTAGGTACAGACCCATATGTCACCCTGTGGATAGCCAACTAGCTCACAGACAGGACCCAGGAAGTTAGAATTGGGGAGTCCACCTCTACAAAGAGACCAGTCACAAGTGGAGTCCCTCAGGGATCAGTCCTTGGACCGCTCCTTTTTGGCATTTACAGTGGGTATAAAAAGTGTACACACCCCTGTTAAAATGCCAGATTTTTGTGATATAAAAAAAATGAGACCACAATAAATCATTTCAAAACTTTTCCCACCTTTAATGTGACCTATAACTTGTACAATTCAATTGAAAAACAAACAAATTTGTTAGTGGAAAAAATATAAAAAATAAAAAATGTACAGTATGCTGGTTGCATAAGTGTGCACACCCTTAAACTAATACTTTGTTGTGTGTGCATACCCTTAAACTAATACTTTGTTGAAGCACCTTTTGATTTAATTACAGCATTCAAGTCTTCTTGGGTAGGTGTCTATCAGCATGGCACATCTTGACTTGACAATATTTTCCCACTCTTCCTTGCAGAAGCACTCCAAATCTGTCAGATTGTGAGGGCATCTCTTGTGCATAGCCCCCTTCAGGTCACCCACAGATTTTCTATTGGATTTAGGTCTGGGCTCTGGCTGGGCCATTCCAAAACTTATTTTCTTCTGGTGAAGCCATTCTTTTGTTGATTTGGATGTATGCTTAGGGTTATTGTCATGATGAAAGGTGAAATTCCTCTTCATCTTCAGCTTTCTAGCAGACGCCTGAATGTTTTGGGCCAAAAGTGACTGGTATTTGGAACTGTTTATAATTCCCTCCATCTTGACTAAAGTCCCAGTTCCAGCTGAAGAAAATCAACCCCAAAGCGTGATACTGCCACCACCATGCTTCATCATGGAGATGGTGTTTTTTTGGTGATGTGAAGTGTTGTTTTTGCACCAAACATACCTTTTGGAATTGTGGCCAAAATGTTCAACTTTGGTCTCATCAGACCATAACACATTTTCTCACATGCTTTTGGGAGACTTGATGTACTGCTTTGTAAATTTTAGCCGAGCCTGGATGTTTTTCTCTGTAAGAAAAAGCTTCCATCTTGCAACTCTACTCCATAGTCCAGACAAATGGAGAATACAGGAGATTGTTGTCACATGTAGTACACAACCAGTGCTTGCCAGAAATTCCTTCAGCTCCTTCAGTGTTGCTGTAGGTCTCTTGGCAGCCTCCCTGACCAGTTTTTGTCTTGTCTTTTCATCAATTATGGAGGGACGTCCAGTTCTTTGCAATGTCACTGTTGTCCCATATTTTCTCCACTTTTTGATGACTGTCTTCACTGTGTTCCATGGTATATCCAATGCTGTGGAAATGTTTTTGTACCCTTCTCCTGATTGATACCTTTCAACAATGAGATCCCTTTGATGCTTTGTAAGCTCTCTGTGAACCATGACTTTTACTGTAGCAGGCAACTGAGTAAATGTCAGGAAAATCCTACTTGGCCAGCTGAACTTCATTTGGGGTTAATCAGAGTCTCTTTAATTGATGGCAAGTGTGTACCCAAGAAGACTGAATGCTATAATTAAATCAAAAGGTGCTTCAACAAAGTAAGTGTGTGCAAACTTATTCAATCAACGTAGTGTATGTTTTTTATTTTTTTATTTTTTCCTATAACAGATTTGTTTTTCATTTGAATTGTACAGGTTATAGGTCTCATTATAGGTGGGAAAAGTTTTGAAATTATTTATTGTGGTATCATTCTTTTTGTATCACAAAAACATGGCATTTTAACAGGGGTGTGTACAGTTTTTTATATTCACTGTACTTCTCAGAAGTCAAGGCCAATGTCAGTGGCCTCTGGCTGACTAAATTTGCAGATTACTGCAAATTAGGAGCTGTCATTGAATCTCACACTGACACAAATGTTCTTCAGGAGGCGCCGACACAGACAAATAGCTGGTGTCAGAGCCATGGACTAAAACTAAATGCCAAGAAATGCATAATATTATCCTTCGAGAAGTCATCCACCCCTGGTAACTATCATATTGACAACACACCCCTTAGAGTTGACCCAGTAGTCAGGCACTTAGGGACACACATAGATAGTAATCTAGCCTTTTTTGTCTACAGTTGTGAGGAAATCATTGTGTGTTGTGCAACTTATAAACAAAGGTATAGCATCTAAGTCCAAGGAAATCATTGTTCCTCTATTTTTGGCATTCATCAGACCTATCATTGAGCACAATGCGCCCTTTGGTATGTACCTAAGAGGCATATCAAACAACTGGAACATCCACAGAGTTTCCTCACTAAAAGAATACAGGACGTAAGTAATACATCCTATGCAGACCACCTCAAGGCCCTATCCCTGTATGTCTCCTACAGACTTTTGAGGGGAGCTCTATGCCTGGCATACAGGGCGTTGTCAGACCCCAATGTAATGGATCTCCTGCATATCCACAAAACAAACAGTACCAGAATTACCCATTTTAAATACTTAAACCTTGCTTATGATATAAATAGGACCTGCTGGAGAGATAGGTATGTATCCCAGAGACTACCCCATCTATGGATCAGGCTCCCCATCCATGTGAAGCAGAGTTTTTCCCTAATGCAATTCAAGTGCATCTTGGACAATTGGATAGGAAACCAGAAATTCATCCCTGGTTTGGCATCTATGTCTCTAATGCAAACAGGTAACCTGTAAATGGTTCATCTCCCAGTCCTATGCTTACACTTATCAAGGGTAGATGCATGGCTAGGCTTAAAAAGATCCTTGTGGTCGTTAGCCTAGTAAACACCTATGAACCTATGGAAGTAGAGACTTTTAGCATGGGGTTATTAAATCATGCTTCTGAAATGTCAGTAGATCATAACATTCTAAATGTATCTGTGAACTTAAAGGAAAAACTAAGCAGATATAAATAAGTGAAATGCCAGCTTAATGCATTGCCATATGATCAGGCTAGCATGCTTTCAATAGGCACAGAAGCAGCAGCCTGGAAGGCTGTAAGGGAAATGTATCAACCACTAAGGAGTAAATTAGGAAACATTATAAGCATCAGTATGCAGTGATACCTGGATCCCGGCAACACCCCCCCCCCTCTGTTTATGGTCTACTAGGAGGACATATCAATCACTGTGGAGTTTATACTTTGTAAACTTTGTAATGCTATATTTTTCCCATTCATTGTAGAAAAGATATCCTTTGTTTTGTCTGCAAATTGTTCTGATATTTCTAATAAACAAAACAGCAATCTCTGATTCTTATCATTACAACTGGCAGACTGTTATTTGGAGATGGAGAACATCTTATTTTTTCAGAGAGTTATAGGGACATTTTGTTGTATTTATAGCATTTATTAACAAGGAGTTCCCATGGAGGCAAGGGCCATATAGAATATTTTTCCCAGTGTGACTGTTCAATACAGGTCTAAAACATACATACATTATCAATGAAAATTGTCTGAATTATACATATAATATCTCCTGACACTAAAATGTATGTTAATCTGTGGATGTTGAGACTGCATTGATGGATGACAGATCTAGCTTACTCATCAAAAGCTTAATTTAGTACAGGAAGGAAGAGCACACAAACACTTTTGGACTATTCTTTCTGCCTTTTAGAAGGTTACAAAATAAAATACTGGAGTTTCCTGGCTTTTCATAAGGAAAAATTTGATTTTTTTAATAGCAGTACATTTGGACCCCTTCTGTAAAGCTAGGAGGCCCCAGCATGTCATCATTTTTCTGAAAGCACTATATGAGAGCCCCATTGTGAGTTTATGGACTAAATACCTTTATCTATTTGTTATCAGTGTACCAGGGTACATTTAAAGTAATCTCTTAAATATTTTGGCATTCAGTTCCTCATAAGTAAATATACACTTTTTTTAACTTAGTGATTTTTTTGGAGACTCAGCTACAAGGTACATTATAAAACATTGTGTAACATCATATCACCATAATACATGCATAAAATAAGTAAGTATAGGCCTAAAGAAACTGCACCGCGAAGCTGAGTTCTTTTTTGTATGAATATAGTCCTGCCTTTTGTATACTTTTTAACTAGCAGCTACAAAACTGATTAAAAAATATGCCAGACAGAATGACCTCTGCAGTGATATGATGGCCTTTCAACAACTAAGAACAAAGAATGCGTGGTTGGCAAGCTACCTGTCACTGTCCCTTCCTAAACTGCTTAGGTTTACAGAAGTTTTAATTCGTCTGCTGACCTTATGTTATCTATGAAAGAGTAGTTATTTTGTTGTTTAGTGTCTGGCATTTCATTGTTCTTTGACTTTGATGAATAGATCTGGTATGCAATTCACTGTCCTACCTAGGCCACTTGTTTACTGACTGTTTTGAGCAGCTTTGACCTTAGAATACTCCCTACCATGCAGTTATGGATGTCTGTCATAAAGCTAGGCTGTATACATGAGGTACATGACTGACAGTATTGCAGTATAACATAGCAACTGTATTTAACAGTTCTTTATACTTTCACCTCACACTGTTGATTGAAGTAATGAGAACTCTGTTGCACCAATAAATGTGGTGTAGTACATTTTGCAGTTGTATTGCAACTTATCACATATCTGAAGATGGGGACAGAAACTACTGATTTTATGAAAGATGTAAACAGTGGCATTATTTAGGCGTGAAGCTTCTCCTAAAAAAAGACGTGGCATGTCCTACCAATGTTCCACAGAATTCATGACCTGATTTAATTGCACGTTCCTAGGAGCATCGGCTCATGTGTTGTACAGTTAAATACACTTCACAGAACAAAGAAGAAAGGATTTAAACTTACAGATCTTGAACACATTACATAAGATGTTTTCTGAGTGCTTTTAAGTGATTTCAGGTTTTGTCAGTTGAAGTACATCTGCATTGTGCAGAATTGTTTGGAATCTTGTACAGACTGAGTGACCTGGTTGTATATGTAGTGCAAGACAGAAGTATACATTAGTACAAGGTTTTTGTTTCAATTTCCTAACAGTCTTTTATAATGAAGCTTGTGAAAGTAACATGCTCCTGCTTTGATTAAGCACTCATTTATGTGTATACACAGTCATGATGTCTTCCATGGACTAACACTAACAGGAATTAAAAAAAAAAAAAAAAAAAAAAAGATTTTATTCTCAATAAACCAGTAATGCATTGTCCCAGAATGAAAAAAAATACAAAGTGCAAAGAAAATATTATATCAAGAATAAGCTTATTGAGGAGAACAAATCATCATAATTGCTTGGGGGCTAAATGTCTCGCATGGGTGCAGAGTCATAATCAATTAAAACTTTGGGTTATACCTGTTTGAATGGTGCAGTTTTAACAAGTTGTCTTACTCAACCAAATTGGTCTTAATATAATGGATCTAAACCTTCAATACATTTGATGACTTCACGTTTAATTTTGTAATTTCTACTTCATACGTCAGTTTAGCTGAGACCACTTGTGAATATTTATTTTTAGTGTTTACATTTAAAATTGATTTTGTCAAATTAATCAGAGTTTACTGTGTACAAGCTGCTGAATCCTTTTTTGTCTGTACACTGAAGGACCTGACATTACTCTGTCAGTTATAATTTGCTTGTCTGGCCCAGGCTACTGACTGTTTTTTAATGTGTTATAGGATTGAACAAATAATACGTACAAAAGGAGGTGGCATTACGTAACTACTTTAAATTCTTGACTGTAAAGACAGCAAGTAGTTTTAGAAATCAATCAGAAGAAAATAAGTTGCTGGGCTTATCTGACACTGTTCTTTGTAGTACAGTATTTGCATCGTCAGTTTTACAGACTGGAGAAGTTTGCAAACTGAAAGCTGTGAGCATTAGATATAAATGCAGCTGAAAATAAAGGCAGTAACTTGTACTTAACAAAACCTGTTATGTAAATTAGATCTAATGACATAATAAGGATTGAACAAGGTAATGACACTTAATCACTAGGACCCTTTGCCCTTAAAGGTAATTAGTAAAGCTGTCTGCCTGCGTGTAGTTTAATTTTGCTTTCAAAATGGTTTCGTTATTTTAAATTCTGATGCTGAATATATGTTACACCATCATAAATGAACACTGCTGATCATTAAATGGATTAGGGATCATTGCTTACAAGCAGACATAAGTGTTGCTTAGTTAAAAGACTTTCATTTACTGAAGTCAACTATTACATTTGTTTGCTAAAATACTGCCATTAAAGCTGTTTTGCATGTTTTATCTGTTTATAGATGCAGTTGTGCACACTTCCCATTTTAAAATTGTTAAGGCTTCACTTACTCTGTACTAAAATATGTGAATAGAATGTCAAAGATTTGTTATTGTTTAGACACAAGAACCTATGTAGATCTGTAGAACAGTGTACCACATTTAATTTTTTTAAAAACATTCAGTGTTAAAACTTTCTTACCCTCTGACTAACCCTGCAGGGCAAAAGGAGTCAATTGTCTTAACCCTACGCTGGATTACATGCTTTCTATTATCTTACTTAACTCATCTGAAAATACTGAAACCCTTCAAGTCACAGTTAGCAAAATGTGTTGAGTTATTTATCTGTCAGCTAACAGGGAACACCACTGCATTATGATTGCTGAAACTAAGTGGCTTCCAGTTACTGGGAGAACCTCACTAATACGTAATTCACTCATTTCTACATGAATGCCCACCCATGCCTAACAAACTCAGAAACAGAAGCACCAGCACAGCAGAAGGATTACATATTACTAAAGACCCTTTATGGAATGCATTGTATTGCATTGTGCTTCATGTAGCTGCAAACAAAACCAATAAATGTTCAAAAGTATGTGTCCTGGTTACTCATAGATAGCAAACGTCAGGAATGCAAAGAATTATGTTACTACAGGCATCTTGGGTGCCATGATTGATAAATAGCTGGATATGACAGATAACTGACAGATCAGTTGTGATGGGGAAGTCATGAAGAGTTAGCCAGTGCTAGAGTGTACACCCCTGGGTCCTTCTTCAACATTCTCTACAGTTAATAAAAGCTAGCGCCAAAGTCCCTTACAGATTATCATGTGCACTTTGTTGAATCATAGTTCACTCAACCTTTTCTGCTGAGCTGTGTTGGACTAAAACAATTCCTGAGCAGTAGGGAAGTCCCCCATCCAGTTGTACCACAAATCTAAACTATCGGAGACATCTGGCACCAGGCAGGTTACATTTCCAGGCATGGGGGGGGGGGGGTCAGCTTTTCAGCAAAACAAATTCAGAGAACCATGTTTCACCTATTTATGATTTGATCATTTTGTCATGCCCCTCTATTGTCCTGGTCTAACACTTTTACACTACTCTTACAGGTGACAAAATGCTTCTGTATGACTGCTGTCAGGACTGCTTGTTTATATGGCAGCATTATTTATTTATTTATTTATTTTATTTAACATTTGTTGACTGAGAATGTCGACTAGGTTCCACAGAGCCTGTTTTCAGCAGAGGCCCGGGGAGAAACGCTCCAGATGCATGTCTTTGGAATGTGGGAGGAAACCAGAGTACCCGGAGGAAATCCACGCGAACACAGGGAGAACATGCAAACTCCACACAGAAGGCACCCCAGCCGAGAATCAAACCGGAGAACCTCTTGCTGTGAGGCGACAATGTTAACCGCTGCACCACTGTGCTGCCCACTGTTGAATATGCACTGCACTGTTGAATTAATTTCTTCATAGGTTCATAGGTTCATACTAGGCTATCTGCCTTAGGGCATTTACAAGCCTAGCCAGAGTGTGTTTGGCTTTCGCCACCCATTTTAAAATGAATTTTACTATGCCCTTTTTCGAGGTTAGTATACTATGCATCTGTCTAACAGTGACACAGAAGTGATAACCGGAGTAAATCTACGATCTCCCATCCACTCATCAAGATTCCTCTTGAAGAGAGTCAATGAGGGACTCTGCCTAACCTGGACTGGGATTTTATTCCAGAGTGAAGGGAGCCTCTGAGTTATGAATTTGTCCCTCCAGCATGTCCTATTTATTTCAGTTCTGAGGTTCAATTCTCTCGAGCTCGTAGCTCAATGGGATTTGGATTTTCTGAGGTGCAGTATGTCCATTAATTCCGGGTTGGACATGGCTTTATACATCAGGCACAGATCGCCTCTGAGCAGGCGGTATGCCACTGAGTAGAGCTAGAGTTTCATTAACCAGGCAGCATATGGCATCTGTTTGCGCCCTTTGATCCTCTTGGTGAGGTACTTTTGGGGTCTTTCCAGTTGCTGCAGGTGTCTGGTAAGGTACATCCAAAAGGGGCATTGTACTCAATTATGGGCCTGATGAGGGATGAGTAAAGAGGCACAATGACCTCCCCTGATCTAGATGTGAATCCCTTCATGATTAGGTGGGCTATATAAAATGATTTTCTAACCACTTTGGCCACGTGGTTTTCGAATGAGAGATTGCTATCAACTTGGGTCCCCAGGTCCCTAATTACTTCTTCCGTACTTAATGGATTACCATCTATGTGGTAATTTGTGTGCACTTTGTTTTTGCCGAAGGGGATGACTATTCACTT
The DNA here is from genome assembly GCF_019279795.1 of Protopterus annectens. Classification (NCBI taxonomy): domain Eukaryota; kingdom Metazoa; phylum Chordata; order Ceratodontiformes; family Protopteridae; genus Protopterus; species Protopterus annectens. The sequence continues at coordinate 1,593,660,240 of NC_056728.1, forward strand.
TTTGGCGTTTAGCTTGAGGCCATGGCTCTGGCACCAGTTGTCTGTTTCTATGAGGCCCTTTTGTAGGATGCTTGTGTCGGGTGGAGAGTCGATTATGGAGCCCAGTTTGCAGTCATCTGCGAACTTGGTTCACCACAGTCCTTCCGTGTTGGCCTGTACCTCCGATAAATATATACCGAACAAGAGAGGCCCCAGGACTGAGCCTTGTGGGACGCCACTTGTAACTGCTTTGGAGTCTGACATGGTTACAGCAATTCTAACCATGTGGGTTCTGTCCTTGAGCCAGTTTGCAACCCATCTAGTGACATAGGGGTTTATATTTAAGCTGGTGAGCTTATCTATAATGCCCAAGTGGGGTATTGTATCGAAGGCTTTTGCAAGGTCCAGGTAGGCTGTGTGGACCACCTTCCCCTCGTCAATGGCCTTGGTGACTGTTTCAAAGAAATTGACCAGGTTTAAGAGGCAGGATCTGCCCTTAACAAAGCCGAACTGGGTAGGATCCAGTGTCTGTAGGTCCCCAATATCTTTATTTATGAGGTCCATGATGATCCTTTCCATAGCTTTGCAGACCAAGCTAGTCAGGCTTATGGGGTGATAGTTTCCAGGATCCGTTGAGGCACCACCTTTGTGGAGAGGGACCACTGTTGCTGTACACCACTCTTTGGGTACATATCCTGTAGTAAGGCTGAGATTGAACAGTAGTTTTACGTTTGGGTTTAGTTCTTCTTGGAGTTCATGTAGGACGCAGCCCAGGACACCGTCTGGTCCCATTGATGCTGTGTTTTTTGCTTTGGAGAGGGCGGCTCTTACCTGAGCATCTGAGATGTCAGGGGGGTAGCACTCTGCTGGGACAGATATTTGCCCTTTTGGTGGGGAAGGGGGGGAGAAGTTTGTGCTGAACCTGTCAGCTAGGATGTTGGCAATGTCTGTGGGCTCGGTGTATTTTTTGTCATTTTAGACTAATTCTGAGCATATCTGGGAATTCCCACCCAGGTTCCTAACATAACTAAAGAAAGCCTTGTGATTATCCTTAGTATCCTGTGCAATTTTTCTCTCGAAGCTGGCCTTAGATGGTTTTATGAGTGCCCATAGTTTTTTGCTAATACTGATCAGAGATGCCTTCCCTTTTTGGGATTTTGCTCTATCATGTAGTAGCTTCCTCCTTCTATTGTATAGTTTGTTTATGGCTGGGGTCCACCAGACAGGACGCCTGCCTTTGGAGGATTGGGTCTTGGTTTTGTTTGGGATTGCATGATCCATGCATTCCTGAAGGTGTTCATAGAATGCGTTTATAAAGGATTCTGCAGTCTGGGCTGTATTTTCCACAGGCCTGGGGGCTTTGAAGGATTCCACCTCGGTTTTGAGCTTTAGAGAAGTTTTTCACTGTGGTTTTCTGGGCAGGGGCTGGGGTCAGGATGTGAATATCTAGTGAGATTAGTTTATGGTCTGATCTTACCAGTGAGGGATACACTTCTGGTCTGGAGCATAGAGTCCCCATGTTGGTGATGATCAGGTCCAGTATGTTTTCCCCTCTTGTGGGAGTGGTAACAAGCTGTTCCATAGCATTTGAGTTTATAAATTCTAGGAACCTTTGGGCTAGGGTGTTGGAGCTAGAGTAATGCTCCCAGTCTATGTTTGGGTAGTTGAAGTCGCCCAATATAATGGTGTTTGGAGAGACCTTCATATTTTCCAGTGTTCTCAGGAAGGCCGAGTGGGGTTCTTGGGTTTGGGAGGGTGGTCTGTAGCAGGCTATAAACTGGAAGGCAGTTTTACCCACTGTTAGTTGCACATGAATAGTCTCTGATACTTCGTGCTGTGCCACCAACCTGGATGTGTGGGTATCTTTGATGAATATTGATACTCCCCCTCCTTTTGTGGTATGGTCCAAGTTTTGGGGCCGAAAAACATGGTATGAGGTATAACCTAGTAGTGCTGGGTTGCTCTCGGGAGCCTTGAACCAGGTTTCTGTTACTGCACAGATATCGATGTTCTCCATGCTAAGGAGAGTTTCGAGTGCATGCATCTTGAGGTTTAGACTTCTGGCATTGAGTAGCATTACTCTTAGTTTCTTATCCCTTGTGATACCTATGGAGGTGGGTTTGTCTTTTGAGCCTTGCCTAAAAAAGGCACTATGGGGGTGGTAAGAGCCTTTGCCAATATCCGAAAGCCCAGGGGTGACAGGTGCAAGCCGTCCCTAGCGAACCATCGTGGCTTGTCAAGCATGTCATCCCAGGCTGACGGGCATTGGATCCCCTTTGAATGACACCAATACTTAAGCCGATTGTTGAAATTGATCATCTTGTCTTCATATTGTGGCATAAGTCTTGGTGAGGTTAAGATGCTACTCAAGGTCAGGGTCATACCAGCCTGGGCTACATGCTCCGAGAGCTCCTCTATGTCTCTTTTCATGTAGTCCATGGAGGTACGTCTCAGGTCATTCACACCAGCATGGACAATGACTGAGTCATATTTGTAATTGTCTTGGAGTGACCGGAGTGCTTGTGTTATGTGGCGGATCCTAGCGCCCGACAGGCAGCTCACCGTGACCTTCTCCTTGTTCAGCCTGGTGAGCGGGACATCAGTGTGCCTGACGATAGAGTCATCTATTACAAGTTTATCAGGTGTGTTGTTTAGCCTTAAGGGCTGTGACTGTTCGGCACACTGGCTTTGTGAGCTATGTGTTGCACGTGTTTTGTTTGGGGTAGTCGCTGCTTGGGTGTTTGCTTTGGAGGTCTCTGTTGCTTAAGCAGATTTTTATTTAGAGCCTCTGAGTATGTTTTTGTGTGTTTATGTGTTTGGTTTACTGTTGTGGTAGGTCTATGTAAGACTGGAATTGTAGTGAGTGTGGTTTCCTTCTCCCCCTGACTGGTTATGCCAGTACTGAGTTGAGAGAGCTTAGCCTCCAGTTTGGCTATATGGTTGCATCTCTCACATGTGTTGGAATTTGTTGGGAGGAGGAGAGGGTTGTCTGTGTACATGAGACAGTTGTAACATTGCCTCAAGATTCCCAGATTCACCAGCTGGACCGGAGAGGAGATTGAAAACTGACCTTTGGACATGCTAGAATAGTATTACACCAGTACTGAGTTGATGTATAGGAATGGTTATTTTATGAGACCTGGCACATGTTTTACTAATGTGTGCAGTAAAGGGGCATCAGCTATACTCTTGAGTGAAACATGTGAAGCTCCAATCATTTTAGTTGTCCCTGTCAAAATGTTTCCTACTTTATATATGCCTATAGCTACCTATGTATACATATGTCTGTGTTTGGCTATATTTATTGACATTTGATTATATCCATATTAAATGGGGTAGTAAACTTTCTTGCACACATTATATTGGCATTATATCTGTCTATATCTATCTGTCTGTGTGTGCCTGTGTGTGTGTGTGCATTTGTGTGCATATAACTGTGTGTATTTTTTGTCATCCTCATGTAAAAAAATGTCAAACTCAAGTTAGTGAAAATATGGGTTGTAGGGTAGAAGTGTAGTTCTCAGCACTCAATGTAGCTGACAAATAGGGAATCACAAACTGAGATCAGCAACCTGACTTGACAAAAGAATGGTCAACCATCTCAATCACACCAACAGATAAATAAGATATATGTATATATATATATATATATATATATATATATATATATATATATATATATATGTGTGTGTGTGTGTGTGTGTCTATACATATATATATATTTATATATATATGTATATATATATATACACACACACACACACACACACACACACACACACACACACGTACAAGACAGCTAATTGAATTACCTTTTTACTGAATCTCAGATGACTGAAAAAATTAATTCAAAACATATTTCATTGAAAGTTTGTTTGGTTGTATTGGAATTTGTACAAAAGTTTGGAAGGCTATAGACAATCACTTCTGGTGTGGTTTATGATTACAGGAATGTAGGAAATGGAATTTGTAGGTAAATTAGTCTAGTACAGCAATTGTACATTAGTAATGCCTACCCTCGTGCGTTACTGTCATGTCTAGAAGTTTGGGTTTGTACACCAGCACTGATTTACTGTGAGTACTGTTTTCTATTGTTTTCTATTTTCTTTACTGTTGTGTGACAGTGGAGTTACTATATTTAAGTAAGGGGTTTGTACAGAAGCTTCCCACTTGAGTGGTGAAAGGGCTTGCCCCTGAAAAAAAATTGCGGAGTATTTGCTATTTATTACATTTTTTTATGAAATGTAATTCAATGAAATAATGTTTTCAACTAAATTTTTCAGTCATTGCCGTAATGTGATGAAAAGACATACCTTACAAGGCCAGTTTTTTAAATAAATGAATTGTTGTGCAGATTTTGTAGACTTCACCTTTCCCTTCCGTAAGTAACTATCAAACCCATCTCTCTGTGCAGTATTTATAGACACGGTGCAGCAGAGTATGAGACGAACTACAGGAAGTTAAATGTCAGGAAGCTGTAGTGCTAACAGAAAGAATAAGAGTGTAAGTCTGCATATGCTACTGAGTTATAAAAAGAAAAACAAAGGGTTTGGGGAGGTTAGTGGAAGGAATATTAACTACTTAGATGAAATGATGCATGATGAAGGCAAAACCAGGGTAACTATCTATGGACCTAGCCAAGAAAGATCAGGAATTAAAAACTGGCAGCACCTATATCAGATTAGAGCACCTAAAAATACATACCCAGCCTTGCAGTCACAATAACTCATAAAGCCTGTTGCAAAACCAAGTCAGAAGAAGAAGAAGTTAATGTTGTACCAGAAGGCATTGTAGCACTATGCAGATCATATTCCAGGAATCACAGCCTGCTTAAAACAGATGGCAGAACTCTGTTAACTGCTTTTGCCCTCTGAACAGCTTTACATACTAGCTGTGACTGGAAAAGCATGAAGAAATGTCAATATTTATACTGGTACTAGAGAGCATTTTAAGCCAGTTAACAATGTTTGTAGAATTACATTAAATCTTACAAGAACAGATGCCTCTTTTCCATTATTTAATGCCTTATCTTGCATATTCATTCCTGTACGTCTGCCTTAGAAATTTTATTTTTAATTCAAGTCAGTGCTGACATGCGGATACACATAGCATGGTCTCTTCATTACTTTAACTTGAATGTTTTGAATAAGTATTTCTTAACTCAGTTGATTTAATATACCTTAGCATACATTTAAGTCTTGTTTTCAGTTCTTGAAATCATGCTTGCACACTTGACAATATACATGCAGTACCCAGCAGGAGAAACAGTAAATTGTTACCATTATCAGCAAAAGCCATCTGGGTTCCTCCAGTCCTTTCCAAACTGTTTGGCATACATGTATGGCTCGGTCCTAGCAGATATGATCCTTCTGTGCTAAGAAAATTTCACTCCCACTTCCTTCACGTTTTGTCACCAAAAGGGTCAAGTACTGTTCTAAATCTTGACTAATGATAACAAAGCAGCCGTGGACATGTTTACTTAAGCTTCAGCTAAACAGCATCCCTTCTCCTTCCTCCCAATTATTGTCTCATGGTGCAAGAAAGGTTATGCAGTTTTTAAAAATACATAATTCATACCATCAGAATAACAGTCTGCGGTATTTAACTATTTGAGCCAAGGTTTCATTCTGTCTGCCTGCATTTGTCTAATTGTTTATCTCTGTGCAAACCATATAACTAAACAGTGGTCCCAGGCTGAGTCCATGTAGATCAGTGCTCTACTCTGGTTAACAAACAAATAAACAAATATTGTTTATTCCTATGAAGAGAAACCTAATGTTGAAAGGCCTGTAAGAGCAAGTGGTATTTTAATTTACATACACCCTTTAAGGTTTGCACGAATCCTGTAAACTCATGACATTTGCTTCATTCAAAACATAAAATGCATATTACAAGTGAAATAATTTCTAAACAATTTTCTTTTGCTGTTTTCAAATGTGGAGTTTCCCTAATGGTTGGATTATTGTTACTGAACATTTAAAATGCAGATTTATAACTTACTTGTCATTTTCTGAAAAAAACTATCTTACTATTTTCCTTGCATGTAGTTTGATTTTAAATAATCTTAGAACATTTATTTTGAATCTCTCTCCAGTAAGCCTACATATGGCCCATAAAACATCAAGTAGTAGACTTTGTATTATTGTTGCAATAAAGGGTTTATATCCTGACCCAAGAATGGAATCAGATTTTAAGTTTAGTATCAGATCCAGAGCACATAGCTTTGCCAGTCTGATTAAGAATGTTCAAAGTTCATAGGTGAATAATATGCTAAGGTATTGCAGATATTTAGAATTCTGTAAATAAGGTATCAGGGGAAAGGGGTGAAAAAAGTAAATGGACTTAAAAGAAAATGTGTAGAAACATACACACACAGACACACACACACACACACACACACACACACACACACACACACACACACACACACACACACACACACACACACACACACACACACACATACAGGTCTACTTCATATGACCTAAATTTCATTTGACTGAAATTCATTTGACTGAGACCAAAACACTGACAGTTCAAAAGACTGAAAACTCATTTGACTGAAGCTCATAACACTGACACATTAAAGTAAAAGGTATATGCCCTTTTCCCCACTGTAGTGTGATCCGGGAGTTAGTATATATAGTTAGGAGTGTGTGGGGGGCATGGGGGGGGGCAAAGCCCCCCACAAACTTTATACATTTTAAACCAATGAATAACTCTTTGCAGAAAACAATATTTACCTAAACTATGTGGGGGCTTCGCCTCCCACACCCACCAGTATGGGGGACTGTGCCCCCCACGACCCTCTAACTCTATATACTAACTCCAGGATCACACTGCAGTGGGGAAAAGGGCATGTACCTTTTACTTTAATGAGTTTTCAGTCTTTTGAACTGTCAGTGTTTTGGTCTCAGTCAAATGAATTTCATTCAAATGAAATGTAGGTCATATGAAGTAGACCCACATATACACATGTACACATGTGTATGTGCATACACAGAGTTCACCTATTGCATGGCCTTGGGATTTGGGAGGGAACCATAATACAGAGTGAATTCCAATGCAGACACAGGGAGGATAAACAAAGAATGCAGCTCGGTTTGCTTTTGTAACCCCATAAAGAGCTACCCATTCTGTTTTATGGTAAGCAAAATGCCACTGTGTTACCTTTCTCTAGTCATTTCTAATATTTCCTTATGCCACACTGCCAGCCCAGCTATCGTGAATTTTGTAAATAATTCTATGTCATTTGTGAATATTGATTTGATTTGTACGGAAGTGTGTGTAAAGTACTGAACTAAAATATAACCACAGCATGCCCTATTGGAATAGAACAGGAATGTACCTGCACTATTGTGACTGTTTAGATGTATATGTTTAATGGAAACTGAAACAGAGAAGGTTAACTTGAAAAAATTCAGAGAAAATAGTTGAAATTAAATTGTTTCATAACCACATAATAAAAGATATGTTATCGCTCAGTTTCAGTGCAGTAGCAGCCACAATGTCTAGAAGTTTTTTTGTATTGTCTTGAAATTGAAGTAATCACTAGGTTTAAGATGTAGAAGTGTTTTATTATTTTATGACTTCCAGGATCTGCAAGTATCTGAGAGATGTGTATTGTTCACAGGGAGATGCTAAAATTCTGTTAGTTTCTGACAAAGGGGGTTTAGCTTGGGAACTAAAGTTAGGTGACAAAAGGTGATGTCATCCAAGCTAACCCAGCAGTAATATTTGATATTAAGTTAAGACCTCTTTCAGAGAGAGACTGTGCATTTTGTATTTTGTCTTTGACCTAACAAGAGCATCTAGTCATCACCACATCTGCACTTGCCTTGCTGTAAGTTTTTAGGGCATAGTAACTCTTTTAGATTCAGATAGAAATATAGTAAAGTGCAGCTTAGATGTTTTCTTTATTTATTTGAGACTGTCCTGCAATGTTGTTTTAAATATTTCCTGTGATTTTGAACTCTGATGTAGCTGATTACTTACTGAGTATTGTCTTGTTATTTTATTATTTATTATTAAATATATTTAAACCTTTTAATTGTGGCTGGTCTGTTTAGAGATATTTAAGGTCTTAGGGTACTTGCATATCTATTTGGTCACACTGTACAAACCTCTCCCAAATAGCCTTGCCCTTGGTCAGACTACCATTTGGATTAATAGTAAAATTACACAGTAAGATTGGACATGCTTTGTTAAGGGCCTTAAAGTAGCTGATAAGAGTTGGCTAGTGGCAGTGAAAACTACCTTATAATCTGGGCAGAAGGGGCATAGCTAGTAAACCTGTGCCAGCCTCCTTTCTCAGGTGTGAGTGTGTGTGTGCGTATGTGTGTGTGCGTGTGTGTGTGTGTGTGTGTGTGTGTGTGTGTGTGTGTGTGTGTGTGTGTGTGTGTGTGTGTGTGTGTTTATATATAAAGCAAATCTGAAGGAGTGTGTGTGTGTCAGCTACTTGGGCAGGGACACAAAACCCTGGTTGGACAGAGAGGGTACTGGAGATCTTGGTCTGGCCACTCAGCTAAGATCTCAACTCTATAACTTTGCCAGCATGGAGTCTTATTGGGGAGCTGGTGAAAGAGGGAAAAACAGCCCCAGAATGACTGTGATCTCTGTGTGCTCTTAAGGGAAATTGCACTTTACTGTGTGTGTACTTGTCATCCTCCTAGTGTGTATGTTCACCACTGTTTCCAGTGATGAGGATTTTGGCTCCTTGATTACTGGGCCAGTGTAGGGGCATCCCATTTTAATTTGTGTCAATGGTGGGGGTAGCAACATCACAGATTTAATTGACTTTCAGTGGTGCAGATATTGAATTCCTATAGCTTGTGAACAGTGGACACTGAAGGTGTTTGTACTCTCAGTCAGCCATACAGTGAACATTCAGAGCTTCATATCAGAATTGTTTTATTTTTTTTTTAGCTTGGTTAGTCAGGGGGAGCAGGCAAGCATGTCAGCAGAAGAGTATGGCAAGCTGCAAGCAGCCAACTGGCTGAGATGTGCCAGGTTAAAGGACTGGTGCATGCCAACCTGACTAAGGCAGAAATAATTGTAGCCTTGGGCACAGCTGCATCACAGACCAGCAATCAGGAGGACAACCAGGCTGGCCTTGGTGGTGTACAACTCTTAGGAAATGGACAGTTCAACCTTTCTACAGAGGACTTAAAAATCCATCTGAAGTTAAAGAGACTTGAGCTGGAGGCTAAATGTTTGGAAATAGAATCAGCAGAGAGACTGTGGCATGAAAAAACAAATGGAATTAGAAGCAACAGAGAGACTGAGATGTCTGGAAGCTGAAGAGAATGAGAGGCAGAGGCAACATGAAAAGGAGATGTTGACTCTTCACCAGAGTCAGTGAGGTAATGGGGAGGAGAGTAACCAAACCCCAGAAGCAATAAAGGTCAGTAAATTTCTTCCACAGTTTACAGAGGGAGGATAATTTTGATAGCTCCATTCATATATTTGAAAGGGTATGTAGAGTATAATGATGTTAACCAAGGGCTGTGGGTACGGTTCCTGACCCCCTTACACCATGGTAAAGCTGTAATTTTTATTTCTAAATTGTCTGATACTGATTGCTTAAATTATAGTACTGTAAAAAACTGTCTTTTAGAATGTTTTAAGTTAACACCTGAAGCTTATAGGAAAGAATTTCGTGAGCATAGACACAAGGCAGATGAAAGTGTGTGTGAATATGTTGCTGAACTAAGCACTTATTTTCGTAGGTGGGTGAGTGAATGTCAGGTCACCACTTTTGAAGGGCTGTCAGACCTTTTGGTGTGGGAACAAGCCCTTAGCACTTTGCCTGAGGACATGAAAATCTGGTTAGCAGATAGACAATGCAGTACTGCAGGCGGGTTCGGGAAAAAGGGAGACCTGTACCTAGCAAGCAGAGTATCACTGCACAGGAAGGGGATACTCAGTGCTGCTCATGGATCTAAGGGAACCCATGGTGGGCAGCCCAGACTGCCCCAACAGTGTCTGCCAGTAGCAGGGGAAGCCACTAGTCCAGGTACATGTCCAGGACCAAGGGTTAAATGCGTTAAATGCAACCAGTGGGGCCATGTAGCATACAGATGTCCATGGAGGCAAGGTGGAGAACAAAAGGTGGGAGAGACAGTAATTGGGAATGACAGAATGCTAGCAGTAAGTTTCTCGAGACAACAAGTCTACCAAACTACTACAAGAGGTTATATCCTTTCTTAGTGGATGGGAAAAATAACACTGCTAAGGGGACACAGTCTCTGACCTAACCATTGTGAAGCCTGCATTGGTTAAAGAGGAGCACTACTTGCTTGGGCAGTCTACTCCAATCAGAGCTTTAGGAGGGACCCCATTCCAAATACCTTTGGCTAAGTTTCACTTTGACTAGGAGGGTGGAAAAGGAAGCCAGCAGGTAGGTGTGTTTGAGGATTTCCCTGCAGATGTCCTGATAGGAAATGATTTAGATAATACAGTACCTTGTCTGCATCCAGTTACATGCAGTCAGGCTTGGAGACAAGCATGTGGGTCTGGTAGCCTGGGGGACCCAGACAGACTGCACACTTGCAGCCAGGACTGGTGACTTGGTTACTTCAGGGAGGGAGCTACCCTGTAGCAGTGAGACTGAAGGTGAGCCCCAGCTGCTTGTGGGTACTGATGTTCCATTGGACAGAGTGACTGCAAGGGCAGAGGAGAGTAGTGGCAGTACCCAGGCTGACACTGAGGCACTGCTGTCAGAGGATACCATACTTCCTGTGGAAGAGGAGCTGGGAAGAGTTGCTAAGAGAGTTGAGACAGGCTCAGCTTTCACAAACTACATTACAACACTTGAGGGAGGTAGCTAGTGAGACATCTGATTCTGAAGGGAAGAGGGAATCTGTATACTGGGACAGAGGGTTACTGTATAGAGATTGGACCCCTGGAGGAGAGCTAGAGGGTGAGAGACTACAGCAGTTGGTAGTGCCCAGACCCTACCATCTGGCACTTCTTGCCATAGCCCATGATATTCTTTTTGCAGGACATATGGGCATAAAATGTATAAAGAGACGTATTATGCAGAACTTTTATTGGCCTGACCTTTCATTTTTTGAAAAATCATAATACAGAGGTAGCATTGGTCAAAAGAACAATTATAATAATAAAATTGTAAACTATGACAATTTTAGTAAAAATTATACTAAACAATTATACAAAACACACTAGAAGGTATGAGCAAGACTCAGTTAAGAGAGAAAGAACTTATATTTTATCCTCATATTACGAAGAAAAGAGTAGTAACTAGATTTGGAGGCATAGGTTAGAGGAGTAGGGATAGGGATAAGAGCAGGACGGGGAAAAGATATCAGTCTGGGTTAGCACATGGACAAAGCCAATGAGTTTTAAGATGTTCTTTAAGATGTTTTTTTAAATAGAGAAGTAGAAGCAAGGGTTGATAATTCTGAAGGAAGCTGATTCCAGTTTTTCCCTGCAGTGTTTGAGAAAAGTGAATCACCGGCTTTGTTGTTAGCTTTAATTGAGGAAACTAGAAGCTTATTAGCAGAGCGTAGTGTAGCTAGATTTTTATATGGTGTAATTAGATTAGTGAGGATAGGGGTGGTTTTGCAATTCTAGCCATCCAAGTTGTTTGAGGTTAAGGCAGTGGTGAGTTTCAAAGGGGGAGCATGTGATGAATCTAGCTATGTTATTATAACAGGTGGAGAGTTTAGAGAGGTTGTTTTTGGATAGGTTAGTATATATAACAGAGGCATAGAAAAGGGTAGAAATGAGGTGGGTCTGGGCAATAGTTTTCCTTGCAGAAGGGGTAAGGAAGGGTTTAATTCTATAGAGGGTACCACGTTTTTTGTTGACAGACTTTATGGTGGAGTTGATGTGGTCATCAAAGCTGAGACGATTATCAATTGTTACACCTAGTAGGCAGGTTGTAGTATCTGGGGTTATGTTGATACCATTGTTAGAGGTTACAGAGAAGAATGGATTAGGTGATTTATGAGTTGGAGTAAAAAGCAATAGTTTTGATGTTCATCATGTTACACTGCTGCAGTCATTACACTTGGGTTATCCTGCCGTCAGGTGGTTCCCCAGTCAGCCTGAGTTCCAAAGTCTTGGTCCGGCGTCGGTTGCTGTCGCCTCCTCCCTGACGTCAGTGTGACAGGGGTATATAAGATGCAGCCGACGCCATTTTCTTCTGCCTTTCTTGCCGCGGTGCCCGAAGCAGTTCGCAAGTGCCGGTCGGCCGACTCCTGAGATTTTCATTCCGAATCCAGAACCGAAGTCTTCTACAAAGCTAAGTACCCCATTGGGGAAACCTTTTCTTGCCTCAGACCGATGTCAGTAAAAGTTAATAACTGTATTTCTTGTGGGAAGCAAATACCTCATAAGGATTTCCATTCCTATTGTATCCCATGCCTAGGCCCAGACCATGACATCACTGGTTGTCGGTTTTGTGCTAGGTTTAACAAGCGCACTATTAAACGTCGGTTTGATTTTGCCCGACATTATTGTGGCAGAAAATTCAATTACACCATGCCGTCAGAACTTCTGACGACCGGAGTACATAAAAAGCGCAAAGACAAGGACAGGCATCTGAGGCCCAAGACTGACGACGAGGCCTCTTCTAGGCCGGTCGCCGGTTCTCCGGTTTTCAGCGAGGCACCTTCGCAGCCCCTGACGACCGCTTCCACAGAACCACAGACCACCTCCGAATCCCATGTGGAGCTGGCTGGGCCTTTGGATGCACAAGTTTTTCAGCCTACCGAAACTAACCCTTCAGAGGGAACCGAAGTAGCTGAGCAATCCACAGCTTCAGAGGGTGTTTTCAGACCTACCCAGTTAACCATTAAACCCTCTGCTAAGTCTAAGCTCCCCCTAAAAACAAAGACACAGATACAGCATTCTCCAGGACAGGCCTCCATGCCTAAGAAACAAATGCTCAAAATGGCCGAAGACCTAATCACCCTGATCAGGGGGTCCCATCCCCCACCTGATAAATGGCCCAGACAGGAGGCAGACTATGAATCTTCTGACCAGGTGTCCATTTTTTCAGATTCATCCTCAGACCTAGGATATTCTTTACTCCCTTATGAGGATTCTGATGCTGAGGAATCAATTCCATCAGCCTCTCTGCCTGAGGACTACTCCTTTGGGGAGACCTTACATACCATGAGGGAGCATTTCCATTGGTAAGGCCAGGATTACTCAGAATGCAAGAAAAGGCTCAGGGACTTCCTTTTATTACCTCAACACAGACCCCTTGCTATTCCCCCAGTGTTAGATATTGTGGATGATGTGTATACTGAATCCACCTTAAATCCTAACTCCTTACCTCCAGCCCCTGACTCTCACAAATTTCTGTATAAAAGCCCTGTTGCTGACCCTGAAACTATTTCTCAGGGACCCAAAGGGATTAAGGCCTCATCCGTAAAAAACCCAGTTCCCTCTGACAGAGATTCCAGAGCATTAGACAAATGGGGAAAGAAAGTATATACATCTGCAACTTTAGCAATGAGAGCTTTAAATTGCCAGTTTCACATGCTAAAATATCAGCAATTTTTGATGTCTCAGTTGAAACAAAAGATGCTTCCAGATTCAGATCCTCCTAATTTTAAAGAAATGCAGGAATTATTGAATGCAGCTGAACAAGTGGGAAAACATACTTTGCAATGTGGTTTTGATTCTTTAGAGGCCTCCTGTAGAGCAGCAGTTACAGGCTCTGTCATTAGAAGACATGCTTGGTTAAAAGAACATACATTACCAGATCATGTTAAGGTAAAATTATTGGATGCACCTTTGCAGCGTGATGTGTTGTTTGGAGGTAAGGCAGAGGAGTTATTAAAGAAGATGGAGGATAAGGCAAAATCTATGCAAACGGTGAAGGATTTCTTACAGGTTCAGCCTCCTCGTTTTAGCAGAACTTGGCCAACATAGAATTGGTCCTTTCTAGTCACAGACAGACCTCAAAGGGGATACAGATGCCCAAGAGGTAGAGGTCAAACACAAGGTCCTTACAGGCCTCGACAATGGGGTACACCAGGCCAGAAAGAAGGGGAAGACAGGCCCCAACCATATAAAAAACAGCCTCAATGACTTCCCACTACAGCTGCCAAACAGCTCTCTCTTGGCAGCCCCCTTAGGAGGAAAACTGGTACTTTTCTATCACAATTGGCATTGCATCACCAAAGACAAATGGGTTCTCAACATTGTATCTCAAGGTTACAGGTTCCACTTTCACACTCTGCCAGGGTTAAAAGGAATGCCAAATCTGTCACCAAATCAATGGGCAGATGCTCAAAAACAAATTACAGCACTCATGGACATGAGAGCTATTCAAAAGGTACCACCACAGGAGCAAGGACGAGGATTTTACTCAAGACTCTTTCTGGTTCCCAGAGAGGACAAAGCCTGGAGACCCATTCTGGATCTTTCTTCTCTAAACACTTACCTGGATGTTCCAAAATTCAAAATGTTGACACTACAGCAGCTTCTTCCCATGCTGGGCAAGAAAGCTTGGCTCATGACTTTGGACCTCAAGGAGGCATAGCTGCATGTCCCTATCAGACAATATTGTAGACAATACCTCATATTCATAGCTGGTTCAATGCACTATCAATTCTCTGCACTGTCCTTTGGCTTATCTACTGCGCCCAGGGTCTTCACAAAGTGCCTGACACCAGTAATTGCATTTTGCAGACAAAAAGGAATTCATATATATCCGTACCTGGACGACTGCCTGATTTAAGCAGAGAGCAAGGACATTCTTCTAAAGCATCTGGCGTTCGTAAAAAAGTTATTAAGTTGCCTGGAGTACACAGTAAATGAAAATAAATCAAAACTAGTGCCCTCACAAGAGATAATATTCCTGGGTACCAGCTTGAACACAATGGCCCAGATCTTATCTCATGCCAGACAAGCAAGGACAACTGACTCAATACTTTTAATTGATGGCAACAAAGACCCAACTCCCTGCAAGAAAAATTCTGCAGGCCTTGGGCTACATGGCATCTTGCATATTACTAATTCCATATGCTAGACTGCATATGAGGAAACTACAATGGTACATAAAGAGTGTATGGTCTCAACACTGTCAACGTTTGGAAACAGTTATACCACTAATTCCTTGCCTTCAACAGGAGTTTCGATGGTGGGCTCAAGCTTGTCACCTAAGCAAGGGACAGCCTTTTACTCAACCCACAGCCAGGCAAACACTGACAACAGATGCATCGAATTATGCCTGGGGAGCACACATGGCAGGAAAATGTATTCAGGGCAAGTGGCCCGCATAGCAAAGGCATCTTCACATCAATCAAAAAGAGATGCTAGCAGTACAAAATGCCCTTATAGCTTTCAAGGACATGTTGCATCCAGGACAACTACTACTAAAGACAGACAACACCACAGTTATGTGGTACATAAACAAGCAAGGGGGCACACACTCCTACCCCCTCTGCAGACAAGCCATGACCTTGTGGAACACAGCTCTAGACTACCAAGTTCATCTGCAAGCACAATTCCTGCCAGGAAAGAAAAACACACTGGCAGACGACCTAAGCAGAACCATCATGGATCCCCACAAATGGGAATTGAATACACAAATATTCAGAATGATAACACAAAAATGGTGGAGCCCGGACATAGATCTGTTTGCATCCCCAATGAACTGCCAGCTACAGAAATTCTGCACAAGGAGTTACCATCCACAAGCATGGAAAGTGGATGCCCTCTCATTCAGCTGGAAAAACCTGCACGTATACGCTTTCCCACCTTTACCTCTCCTTCCAAAGGTACTCATAAAAGCCAGGCAAGAAGAGCCAAAGATGATCCTGATTGCACCTGACTGGCCATGCCAGCACTGATACCCAATCTTAAAGAACTTAGCACAAGAAGCACCCTGGATTTTGCCTCAAATCCCACATTTGCTGACACAGCACAACAATCAGATACTTCACAGCCAGCTAAAGACCTTAAACCTAGCTGCATGGAAAATTCCTTAGTCAAGCAAGCAATGCATCTCTCCAAAACTGTTATGGATGTCATTCTGGAGGCCAGAAGGCCTAGTACCAGGAAAGCCTATTCGGATAAATGGAAGAGATTATGTGCCTGGAACCAGACGCACAGCCTTGACCCTCTTGTCCCAAACTTTCCTCAGATACTTCAATATTTAACTGAGATGCTGGACAAGGGCCTTTTCTTCTCATCCATCAAGATCCGCACCTCTGCCATTTCTGCTCATTACAACACAGATACACCAATCTTCTCTATACCCTTTGCTCAAACAGTACCTCAGAGGGGCTAAAAACATAAGACTGCCCCGTAGAGCACCCACTCCAACTTGGGACCTCAACTTTGTTTTGGAAAAATTAACTTTACCTCCTTCTGAGCCAGCTAACACAGCAGAATTAAAATATGTCTCTTGGAAAACTGCTCTGCTACTGGCAATAACATCAGCATGAAGAGTTTCAGAATTACAGTCACTAATGGCAGTGGAACCTTTCCTCATTTTCCACCAGGACAGGGTGTCTTTAAGAACTAACCCTACATTTATGCCAAAGGTGGTATCAAGTGTGGCTCTTAACCAAACTATTCACTTGCCAACCTTTTATCCAAAACCACAGAACAAAGGGGAGAGACTACTACATTCTTTGGACATTCACAGACAGTTACACTTCTACTTGGACAAGACCAAAGCTTTCAGAAAATCTGAGCAATTATTGGTAGCATATGCTGCAGGAGCACAGGGAAAAGCCATTTCAAAACAGACTATTTCAAAATGGATAGGACATTGCATACATTTCTGCTCTACACATCATGGGAAACCTGTACCTAGCAGCATTAGATCTCACTCCACCAGGGCAACAGCCACTTCAACTGCCTATCTCAGAGGAGTACTTACCAAGGATATTTTGGAAGCAGCAACATGGAGTTCTGTGCATACCTTCACCAAGCATTACCATTTGCCTTTATACTCCAAATCTAGAGCTGGCTTCACCACTGCTGTGCTGCAGGGCCTTATAGCCACCCCTAATGCCTTATAAAACCAGCCACCCTACCTCAGCTTTGGGATTCCACCCAAGTGTAATGACTGCAGCAGTGTAACACAATGAACATAGTACAGTTTTGTACCTACCATAAATGTAGATGTTCGAGTGTAAACACTGCTGCAGTCCAGGTTACCCTCCCTCCTTCCCCTATTACTTGCTGTTACGTACCTAGGTCTTCTACCCTTTACTACCTATGGGGAGTATTTGCTGGTAACTGAAAATTGTTGATTGCTTTTCTTTTGTATACTTTACTAGCAATTTGAACTGCCTTCCTATTTGGGGGCACCTGACATCTAGGGCAAGAAAAACTGAAGAAAATGGTGTCAGCTGCATCTTATATACCTCCATCACACTGACATCAGGGAGGAGATGACAGCAACCGATGCCGGACCAAGACTTTGGAACTCAGGCCGACTGGGGAACTGCCTGATGGCAGGATGACTGCAGCAGTGTTTACATGGACATCTACATTTATGGTAGGTACAAAACTGTACTTTTTTTGGGATTTAGGAGGAGGCAGTGTTGCATAAACCATTTTTCAACATTATGAAAAACAGTTTGGGTGAGGGAGTGGGGAGAGGCTATATTCTTGGCTGTACAGATTAAGGTGGAGTCGTCAGCATATTGAATGCAGGTGGCTTGAGGTATATTCATGCGTAGATTGTTGATAAATTAGGAAAAGAGTAGGGGACCCAGGATAAAGCCCTGGGGTACTCCCATATTAACTGGAAGTAGTGAAGACAGATTGTTATGCCAAAGTACTGCTTGCTGTCTATTTTCCAGATAAGACCTAAACCATTGTATAGCTTGAGGATCAAGAGAATGGGCCTTTAGTTTGTCTAGAAGTAAGTTATGGTTAACCATATCAAAGGCTTTTGACAGGTCAATAAATAGTGCAGAGGAAAAAGAATTATTGTTATGATTTTTATATATAGAGTCGGTAAAGGATAAGAGGGCAGTCAATGTGCTATGGAATGGCCTAAAGCCATGTTGGTGGTTTGCTAGTAGGTTATTTTGTAGTAAGTGGTTAAGTAGTTGTTTGTGAATAAATTTTTCCATTATCTTAGCTAGTGGGGAGAGTAAAGCAATAGGGCGAAAGTTAGAAAGCTCAATAGAAGGTCCACCTTTATGTAGAGGGATGATGTGGGATATTTTCCATAAAGCAGGGATTTTGCCTTCTGAGCTAGTTCTGTTAATAAGGCTAGAGATGGGATAGTCTATGGCTTTTGCGGCAATTTGTAGGTATTCAGATGGGAGACGGTCAGCAGAAGGGGTGCAAGGTTTAAATTTTTGAAGTAGTTTACAGATGAGAGCTGTAAATACAGGTTGTATTTGAAAGGTAGGCAATGAAGTCTTGCAGGTATTTAGTTGGGAAGCAGTGAAGGGTGGTAAGGAATTGGCCAGGATTTGAATGGCTTCTGTAAAGTAGTTATTAAAGGCATCAGGGATCTGGTTGGAGTTGTTATGGTTGAAACCGGCTGGGTCTGGAGTAGTAGTGTGACCTGGCTGAAGAAGTTTGTTTATCCCAGACCAAAATTTTTGTGGAGTTTGTTGACTGGTTTGTTGGAGGTGAAGGCAGAAGTCTTTTTTGTCTCTAAGAATATCCTTCTTGGTGGCATTTCTTAGCTGTTTAAAGTGGAGGTGATCTGATGGACATTTTGTAGCTCTCCATTTAGCGCAGATTTTATTTCTGAGGAGTATCTTTTGCCTAGTTTGTTTTGTGAGCCATGGGGCAGATTTGGTTCTTATTCTAGTAGAGCGATAAGGTGCATGGCAGTCAAGGATTTGAAGAAAGTTAGTATTAAAGTAGGTAACTGCCTCATCAAGTTCAAGATGAGTTAGTGGTGACCAGTCACATGCTTGCAATTCATTTAGGAAGCTGTCTGGATTAAAGAATTTTTTTAAGCGGGAGGTTTTGAGATTATGAGTAGTTGGAATATGGACTTTTTGTCTAATAATGTAGGTAAGCATATGGTCACTGATATCGTCGGGAAGGGTTCCTGGAGTATAAGTTTCAGGGTGGCTATTAATAACGATCCAGTCCAGAGTAGTTTCCTAACTGCTAGGTTTGTGGCTTCTAGTAGGAGTTGTTATTAATTGTGGGAATCCAAAGAGGTTTATGTGGTTAGTAGGGTTCGGAGAACTGCAGGTGGACCAGTCGATGTTAAAGTCACCCAGTACAATGGTCTCTTGGGGTAGTTGGGTAGAGAGGTAACTAAGTAGGTTTTCAAGAGTATTGGTATTATTACCTGGGGGGAGATACATGCAAATTAGATAGATTTGGAGTTATTGATTTGGAGTTTGGTAGTTAGGATTTCGGATTTGGTGTATAATGATGGAAGCACATTAAAGGGGGAAATTTGGAGGTTAGATTTATAGAGAATGGCTATACCTCCACCTTTTTTGATTTTACGGTCACATCTAAGGATATTATAGCCAGGAGGGCTAATTTCCTGGTCTAGAGTAGATGGTTTTAGCCAAGTTTCTGTAAGACATAGAATGTCAAATGAATGCACATCAAGGTTTGCATGCAGGTGGGAAATTTTATTGTTAATACTTCTAATGTTAAGGTGAGCTCTCAAGAGTGAGTTAGATGGTTTAGTTACTGTAGAAACTATAGGCACTGTTAAATTGTTAAGGTTATTGGTATAGTCAGTATTGGGGCCAGGGTTTGGATGAATATCACCGTCTAGGAGGGGGTGTTGCTGGGGGTATTGTAGAGATTTAAGGAGTTTATAGAGGTTATTAAAAGTCTTTTTTTTGGTAGAGAAGTAAATAATGTGGGTTGCTCTGTGAAATTTTGGTAGTATATAGTTAGAGGTACGGATTATGTTACTGTGGTTAAGGGAGTAGATGAAAGAAGATGTTAAAGTTTGTTGGATGTAATGATTTTGTTCAGGTAGAGAAAGATATTCAAAGGAGGTGAGTGGGTAAGGTATGGTAAGACAGGCTATTGTGGTAGTTAAGAGTAGTATGTTTGTGAAAATAGTTTTATTTGTTGGGGCCATGGTAATAAATAGATTTAAGTAGGGAGTAGTTTGTGTTAGTATGTGATGTAGAAAGTAGGAGGGAGTGTTTCAAGAGATTGAGCAGGATTTGAAATATGTAGGTAAGAAATTAGTGGAGGTTTGGATAAGAGGTAGAATTGGGAAGTAGTTAGTGTAGTGGATGGTTAGAAAGGAGAGGGAGTAGTTCAAAAGAGGGTTAATTAGTACTAATTAGGAGAGAGAGAGAGAGATAAGGGAGTGGCCTGGTAATGATGAGGTATGTGATAGGATGAGAAAAGGGGGGAGTGGTTAGTGAAGTATAAGTGCATGACCACTGGGGATGGGTGGGAATTGGGGGTAGGGTAGGGGAATGGAATGAGCCCGCAGGGCGAATGGGGCGGGTAGAAACAGGCAATGGAGCAGCTAGAGGAGAAACAATCAGCAGAGCTGATTACTGAAGGTAAGTTAAGTAAGTCTAAAGTGGGAAAGAGCAGAGATAAGTAAGGAGTCTATTAGAAAAACAGGAGAGTGTAGCAAGTTAGAATAAAGGGTAAAGTGTGAAGTTTCAGAGTAGTTCAAGGTCATAGAAGTACAGAGTAATAAAAGCAGAATAACAGATGGATAAGCAGTAGAAATAAAGGATGGGATAGTGGTGCCACCTACTGGGCAAAGCTAGTATTACAGGCAATACAGTAAGGGAGGTAGGCTAGTGTCAGATTAGGGAAGGGGGAAAAGTTAGTAAGACGGGTACTAAGAGGTGGTGTAGGAGTTTTGTTTACAGGGTAGCTATTTGGTGGGGTAAAAGGCTGCTGGCTGACCAGGCTCAGAGCGTGCTTTAGAACCCCTGAAGCAACAGTGGATGGTAGTATGCTTTACAGGCAGGACATAGATAACATACTTTCTTGTTTCCTTGAGAGAGGGAGCAGGGAGTAGAGGCTGAGAGATGAAACCACCATTTATTTGTTGGACGGGTCCTTTGTCACCAGGTAGGTAGGTTCTCAGAAATTATAGACTGGAACAGCACAATGAAGAGCAGGGTATTGTGGGAGAGAGAGAGAGACAACAGTGGTGATGAGTAGCAAGAAGCTCGCATAAAGTATGATAGTTAAAACAATAATTATAATAAAAAACAGTTAGCAATTGTACATTCACTTATTAATGCTAGAAGCAACCAGTATCATAGGAGGGCTTACAATTCTGTGAAATTAATTATCTAGCTCCTTTGCTCCTTTACTCCTTTGCTAGTTGATTATAATCCATAGATGTATATAATGATCTCCTCAACTGTAAATTAAGCACCTTTAAGTTCTGCCGACGGTCCATGTTCTTTATTTGCATGCCATTTAGTTTTATATGGTATTTTACAGCTTGGTATATGAGACGACTCACATGGTCTTAAAAACAAGGTTGTATACTTGAAGGCAGTCTTTTAACTTATGAAAAAATAAAACTTCTGATTATCTCAGACCTAAAATGGTATGTGACTATTACAGATTCATTCATTTTCCACTTTTACTTTTAGGTAGAATTAACTTTAAAAAGAAAATAATACCTTTACGTCACTCTACTAGTTTAGTACCCTTACCCTTCTTAACAGAGGGCAGCTCTTCTAGTTGTTTAAACTGGCTTGACAATTTCTCCAAAAAAACAGCTGCCATTAAGTTGCATGTACTGAGCTGTCACTCAATATCTACCAGTACTTCTTTATCAAGTTCTTGTGCAACCCAGTCATAAAGGTGGACCAGATTTGTCTTAACAACTCACAGCAGGGTTGTCATGCAGTATATATATATATATATATATATATATATATATATATATATATATATATATATATATATATATATATATATATATTAGATAAGCGTCAAAGTCTATTTCTTATGGCATTCAGTTGTCATTGAATAAAATAGCTTTAGTTTATGTACTTGGTGTCTGGGATGGTTGATACAGAGGGAATAATACTTCTTTCTGAGAGGTTTATTTGTCTCAAGGCTGTATCAATTTATATAAATGTGTAAATACCATGCAGCAATGGTAGATAACGAATGGCGATAACTTGGAAACTCAAAGCTGTTTTTCAAGCTAAATAAGTGAAATAAGCTGTAAAAACTCAACCAGTACATTTAGAAGTTGAGCTCAAAATCCAAATTAGATCTTTTGATTTGTAGTAAAAGCTATATGAAAAGATTAAGCAAAGAAAGAAATGCTGCATACCTGCAAGGTATTTGACAATAAAATGTATCTAACATCTTAAAAGTCTTCTGTTAACTGGAAGGCATTAATGTAAGTCCATCAACTAAAAATGTAGGGAAAAGCGGCAGAAGTTGGAGATAACTGTGAAATGGTTAAAGTTAGACATTTCAATGAGAATGGAGTGATGTATTTGTTAGAGGAAGGATTCTGGATTACTGGATAACTAATCCTAAGAATGTTGCAGAGTCATCAACAGAGTTGGTGTTAAGAATTGCCAAAGAAAGACATACTCAGTTCTGGCAGGGCAGGCAGATGCAGGTTACTGGGTAGCTATGATGCCATGTTTATTCAATCTGAAGCACAGTAAGCAGACAAGATGGTCTTTTCACTCTACAAGCCTCCATATTTCTCTGCATATACATCTGTCTGCTTTTCATTTATTATGTTTTCATTATATTTTTGTTTTAAATTTGCAAGGTTGCAATATAGAACTATTATGTCAGTATTTGCCATTTCAGAGAATTTTGCATTCACAATCAGAACAACCATTTATGACTCTTTCTTACCTAAAAAGATGTAACCTGCATTAACAAAGAAAGCAGAGTGATTTGTTAATTGAATGAAATATTCTGATTATTAAAGAATGGTCTTTCTCTCTAAATGTCACAAATTGTTTTACTAGCTTTGTTATGGACACAGATTTGTTTGGAACTGTTTCAGTAACTAAATAGAATTGTGAGAAGTAATGCCTGACAGAGACAGACAGCATCTTGTTAAGCATTATTAAGTCCCAGACATAGGATTACTCTGGCAAGATAAACAAACCAGAATTAGCTTTATGTCCTGTGTTTGGCATATAGCAAGGAACCATGAGCTGGTTTAGACATTGCCCTATATTAAGTGGTCTTGTTGGATTACACTATATAGCTTCATGCCATCTAACTACTGGTTATTAAATAGGTTCATGAATAGGTTTTATGTTTTCATTATAGTATAACAGTAATGAAAAATCATTTTGTTCTAGTTGATGATATTTGTTAATGTATCCATGCATGTCTTCCAAAATTTCCCATTATAATTTTCGGGGACCTGTTTATGGAAAATAGTAGCAAAAATGTTTTACCACTTGACTTGAAATTCAGTTTCTCTGCCAGTAATTATTAATGGCCAGAGCAAAAGAGAATTGTTTATATCATTTAGGTGGTCAGTCAAGGGTATTTAATGATCAGAAGTTGACCTAGGCCAGACAACTAATATTCTGTGTTGTGCCATTCTTGTCTCACTTTATTCAGTCTGAACTGGTTTTGGTGGTAGTAGGTTCAGTATGTTTGCTGTTCTTACATATGAAGCACTTGTACTGTATGTGCATTAACTTGTATTAGTTGCAGTAAAGTCAGGTATTTCTGAATGCCTGTTGTCTTAGCCTTCTCTTTTACTGCAGTAATTTTAACAGATATACTTTATCATAACTCTGAAACAATACTTGCATTTGGTGGAAATGAGACATAGGACAAAAATAAAAGTGTGGATACTATACTTACCAAGAATGCTGCTTTACTTCTGATTTTGACAGTGTCTTTGCATCCTTTGGCTATTTTGTCTGAATTACTGTATAAAACACCTCTTGTCTCTTGCAAGAATAACAGTCTGGTTATCTCTGGCACAGTATTCAAGAAGAATGCTGGCATGACACAAACCATATTGTCAGTTTGCATGTCAGGAACCAGTTACGTGGTACAAAGTGGAATGTGCCATGTCCTGGACCATGCAAACAATGTCTGGTGCACAGCTGCCAGCAAAAGGGCTACTCTGTGACATACAGTGACATTTTCGACAGTTCCCATGACTTGTATCAGGGCTATCAGCTTTAAACTTTTACATGTGTAGCATGGTTTGTGTCTGTTTATGTGAGTCAAAATCCCAAGTAGTTTTCTAGTTATAGGAGAGAGAAGGAAATGTGTGTGTGTGTGTGTGTGTGTGTGTGTGTGTGTGTGTGTGTGTGTGTGTGTGTGTGTGTGTGTGTGTGCATGTGTGTGCGTGTGTGCGTGTGTGTGTGTGTGTGTGTGTGTGTGTGTGTGTGTGTGTGTGTGTTATGGGCTTACTATATACCTCCTAATCTATCTTCTTCATCTGATATCCAGAGACACACACATTTTCACAATCTCCAGAAAAGGTATGGTTAAAATTATGTTAATGCAGTCATGCCTTAAATTCTGTCTTCTTTAGTAGACTTTAGCTGAATGTATCTTGTAGCTCCTTGTGTTTGAATTGTAAATCCACACTTTACTTATTGTGGTTCTTTCTTTCTGCCCTAATATTCAGTGTAAGTATGCACTGTTAGGGCTAGGGTGCCATATGTACTAACCCTAACCCTGTCCCTAACTGTAGCCCGACACATTATCTTACAAAAAACCCTTTTCCTGAAAGTACTACTAAACAAGACAGGTAAAGATACAGACACAGTGCCTTCACAATACCACACACATACAACATACAAAATATCACTCAGTTTAACCCTAAGCCTAAATCCCAAATGCTCACATAAACACAACAAAACACGCACACACACACACACACACACACACACACACACACACACACACACACACACACACACACACACACACACACACACACCTCCCAGAAACACCATACTCAAGTGTCTAGTGTTCAATGTCTCCTGATGTCAACACTGTAAGCATTCAACTTAAAGTGCACCCACTGCAGCTTGTTAATGAAGTAAATGCTCAACAAAGTGCATGGATACTACATATCTATCTATCTATCTATCTATCTATCTATCTATCTATCTATCTATCTATCTGTCTATTATGGTTTACTATGGTAAGACTTAAAATCAGACTCCCAAGACCATAATATTGTAAGACCAAAATGCTAAAGACCACAAGGACAAAACATCTTGAATACTGAATCTCCTTACAAGTGTGGACCTAGGACTGAGTACTAACATGAACCCTGCAGTGTGCGACAAGTGCAGGTGTTCTAGTTGTCTTATACTGTGGTGTTCAGCATTATGGTCTGATGATATTATGGTCTCAGAGTTTTGATTTTCAGTTTTGCCATAGTAAACCTTTCTATATGTCTATATGTAAAGAGAGAAACAGTCACCCATTCAGTCAGCATGCTTTCTAGAGGTAGGATGAAACCAGATTATCTAGAGAAAATCCCCCAGAGACATGGAAATGTTTGCATCCTAAAAATGCTCATTAAACCTTACCTTAGATACTGTGACAGTTCTCAAAACCTGTTTTTTTCAGAGTATGTACTATTACAGTCCCATTTTCATGGGAATGTATGGTTCCTCCTTGAGCATCTTCTAGTAATGTAACACTGGAGCTTAGGAATAATACTAAACAAGTGATTGTGGGATCCATAACATGCCTAGCCATATAAAACTTTAAGTAGACAAACTTAAACGTTTTTGCCACCCTTGTCAACACTTAAATGTTGCTTACCTCCCAAGGAAGGATTTCAAGTACAGTTTAAAAAAACTGCAAAAGTTTGCAAGCAATTTTAAATGCTGGAAGTCTAACCTAGAATAAGCTGTAGTAATCAGACTTGCATCTCATTTTGCATTTTTGTTTTTTAACTTCAGTTAAGGTTGTTCTGAAATGGATTCAGCAGGTTGATGGGTACTGACATTGGTAGGAGGAAGGCTGCTTCGTTTACACCATGCTGCTTTAATTATCATTGTAATGTAACACCTGAGTAATAGCTGAGTGCAGCTGCAGCATGTCTGCAAATGTTTAAAATCTTCTGTTCATATCCAACCATGCACTATCTTAGAATATTTTGTTTTGTATGGTTAATTTTCTTATACATAGTTGCTGTTTTATTATTTCTGTATCCTCACTTCCACCCAAGTACCTCTGTAGTGTAACCAGTGGGACTGCTTGTCAGGTATGGAAAGTGTGAGATGAACACTGGCTGCAATAGATTTGGTATAGACAAATGGGGATTACGCAGAATGAAAGGCCTGCAGAGCAGTGGTGGGAAATGCACTGAGATGAATTTAGTTACAGGGAAAGAATTTCACAAGTTCGTTCCCATCAATGTATGTTTGTAGAGTCACTGTGACCTTCTTAATGTAATGATTTTCCTTGGTAAGTGATTTGACTTTCTAAGGTGGATGTTCTATGGGATAGGATTGGGAACATGCAGAAACAAGCAAGTGTTTCTCTGAGACTGGAAGATAGTTACTTCATTGGGAAATACCTTCCACTTTATCATTTTTTTTCTGGAGAAAAGTTTTTCTTTTCTGTCAAAAAATTATGCTAATTGCTTGGAATGTTATTTTTAGCAGTTGATGTTAAAAGTTTTACCTAAAATCTGTCATTTTTCAGTCAGGACTTTCCGTTGGGGAATCCCTATCAAATTATTATCCTTTGAAAGAAAAGTTTTACTTTTTTGTCAACAATGCTAGTTAAGAGTTAGGACTTGAGGTTTTGAGGATTGCAATCCCCCAAAAAAATTTTACCTCAAATGTATTTTTTCCATTCAGGTTCTTAGTCTATACTGCCCACTTGTCAGGCATGGTTTTTGGTATCCAGTCAGTCCTTGTTCGCTGAAGGGATTTTCCTGATAATCATTTTTGTAGAAAAAAGTGCTCCTTTTCTATTAAAATTAATTGAAAGCATACCTCTATACTATTAGTGCAAGAAATCTGGACAAAACCCTAATGGGGTAAAAAAGCCCAAAAATAGGGACAATTTTTAAATTTTTAAATATTTAACTTACAAATTAGAAAGTTGATAGAAAACAGATTTTGCATAATCATGAGTTTTCTGAAGGGTATTCTCACTTGTCTTGTGTATATTCAATAAGACAATGAGGCTGGGTGTTCATTTAAGTAGTTTATTACACACAAACACATCAGGATGGAGAACAGTAACATTAAACTTAAATGAACTAACTAACTACTACACACATGCATACTTTCACTCTGGCTGCTCATTCAAAATGGCACTCTTGCTTGCACATGCACAGTACTTATATGCACATGCTCGCTTACTGGAATGGTTCTTAAAGGTACAGCACACACTCTCATCTACATCCTCCCTCTTTGATTAATATGTCCTGCAATGAAAATGACAATTGGATGAGCATGCAGATTATACAGATACATACAAACAATAACAATCATGTCCATGTTGCCATATATTTGGGATTAGGCCTTGAAATATGACCTGACTTCATAATGTAATAATTACAGCTAGGTTTAGCAACAGGGACAGTCACTGGGGAATGTTCTTCTTGAGGATTTTATGGGATAGTTTCAGGCACAGGAACAGATGATGAAATGTTATCTGGAACTGGAACATTGGACAAATCACTCTGAGAATAAGAGATTTTGTTACAAGCAAAATGTTGTAACACTGGCTCAGACACTTGTATTAAATGTTTCCGATTCTGCCTGAATTCCATGCCTTGCGACTCAATAATGTACAATCGGTTCTTCATACAAATGTTTCACAAACCCTATTTGGTCAAATCTTTTTGCTGTCTGCATCCTCACTATCTCTCCTTCTTTTAATGGATTTAGAGGCTTACTGGTTTTATCATAGTATAACTTTTGAGCAAATGCTTCTTTAGGAGTTGAGCTTTTACTGCTTTTTTAGCACTTGGAGCTAACAAATTCTTACTGATTGGCAGTGTGGTTCTGGTTTATCTTGACATTAACCTCTGGGTAGGTAAACCTAGAAGACTGTCGTGAGGTATGTATATGAGATTAAGTGGATTTAGAAAAACATCAGAATTGTCACCTTTATACTTTTCTAACAGCTGTTTTGCACTTTGAACTGCACATTCTGCCAAGCCATTTGACTGTGGCTATTCAGGACTACTCGTAACATGAACAAACTCCCATGTTTCAGCAAATCCCTTGAATTGCTAACATATGAACTGTGTACCATTGTCAGAAATGACTTTGTGTGGACTACCATGGACAGAAAAATGTTTCTTCAACTTCGTAATGACAGTATTGGATGTCAGGTTAGGAAGCAGGTCACTCTTGAACCAATTTGAATAAGAGTCTAACACCAAATAATGTTGACCATTCCATCTGAAAATATCTGTAGCTGCTGTTGACCAAGGTAGTTCAGGAATCTGGCTTAGCTGAAGTGGTTCTTTTTGTTAATGCAGTTTAGTACTATTACAAACAGAACAAGCTGAAAGTTCTTTCTTAATATCTTGTGGCATAGAAGGTCAAAATACTAGTCCTCTCACCCTTCTTTTCATATAATCAGTTCCTGGGTGGCCACAATGCAAGATTTTAATATACTCTTGTTGCAAGGATTTTGGAAAAATCACTTTTGGACCTTTCATGATGATACCATCTTCCATCAAAATCTCATCTCTGTAAGGAAAATACTGCGGCACATCTGGTGGCAAAAGGATTGATTTGACGGCCATCCCTGACTGAAAAAGTGGTTGAGCTTCTGAAGGACTGGATCTGAAGCTGTGTGTGTTCTAAGCTCATCAAGACATGTGGAAGAAAAATTTCTCACTTCCATGACTTCAAAATCAGATTTCTCATTTTCATGCTGTTCAGTGTTTTTTCTGGGCGATCTGGATAAAGTATCCGCAAGATAAAGAAGGATGCCTTTTGTGTAAACCAAATGAAAATTGCACTTTTGCAATTTTAAAATCATGCATTGCAATCTCACAAGAGCTGTGTGCATTTGCTTTTTCAAAATAGTGACCAAAGGTTGGTGGTCAGTTACAATTTGAAAAGGTCAGCCATAAATATAATCATGGAACTTCAAACATGCAAACACAATTGCCAAGAGCTCTTTATCTGAGCATACTGCATCTCAGTTTGGGTTAAAGTTCTAGATACATAGGCTACTGGTCTGCCCTCTTGAAGAATGACTGCACGAAGACCAAATTTTGAAGCATCACAAGAAAGAGTTACAGGTTTCTGAACATCATAAAATCTTAAAGTGGGTGGACTGGCAATTCTCTGTTTCAGGACATCAAATGCTCTTTGGTGTCATTCTGACCAGGACCAAGATATGTCTTTGTGTGTCAGTTCTGTTAGCAGTGCTGAAATCTCTACCAGATCTGGAGTAACTTTTCCTAAATAGTTGACCATGCCAAGAAAACATTGTAAGGAGGTCACATTGTCTGGAACTAGCATCTCAGGAACTGCAGTTTGCTTGGAAGGATCTGGTCGTAAGCCTGAACTGATAAACAAATGACCCACATAAGCAACTTCTTGTAGCCTGAACTTGCATTTCTGAGCATTTAACTTAAGATTCACTTCACTTTCATGTTCTATAACTTTCCTGAGGTTTCTATCATGTTCTACTTCACCATTGCCTCCTACAAGAATATCATCTACTATAATAGCACATGGATAGCCATAAAAAATTTTGCTCCATTGCACTTTGAAAGAGTTCACTGGCAGAATTTATCCCAAATGTTTTTGTGCCTTCCAAATCGTGTACTGAAAGTGGTAAGCAATGAAGATTTTTGGTCAAGTAAAATTTGCCAAAATGAACTTTTTGCATCTAAGACAGAAAAAAACAGTGCATGTGGCATAAGAGCAGCAACTTCTTTGACTGTACGCATTGGATGATGAGGTCGTTTTAGTGCTTTGTTCAAACCTCTTGGAGCAATACATATTCTAGTATCATCTGAGCTTTTCTTATGAGCTACCACCATGGAAAAGACCCATTCAGTTGGTTCTTCTACTGGACAAATTACACCTAGATGCACCATATTATCTAGCTCAGCATTGACTCTGACCAGCAGGGCTAGGGGAACTTTCTGTGCTGGTCTGACAATTGGGCTTACTTCAGGGTCTAACTTCATGAAGTACACAACTGGGAGTTTGCCTAACTTGTCTTCAAATAGATCAACATAGTCAGAAAAAACAGTTTGTATGAAATTTTCGTTGTTATACTTGCTTATATGGTGGACTTCTGCATTAAATGAAAGCATTCCTATTTTCAAACTGTATTTGAGGCCTAACAATGACTGTACGTGCCTCTTGACTATGTAAAATTGCAAGTCATAGCTGTTCCCAGCAGAGGAACATGGAAGCACTACTGAAACTTTGGTTTGAATTTCTTCACTACCATAAGCAACAAGCTTTGCACACTTTGCCAGATCAAGGTTCTCACTAGCTCTTACTTTGGCAAACATTTCTGCTGATATAACATTGCAGTTTGAACCAGCATCAACTTTGCACACAAATCTACTGCATTGACTGTTTCACCAAGCACTGACACATCATCAACATAAAAAGTAGGTCACAGCTTTATAGTTGATCAACTTGCCTCTTTGAATGCTCTCTTTTAGTAAAAGAATGTGCCCCTTTTGATTTACAGAACCTTTTGAAATGATTCCACTTTTTACATTTGTGGCATTGCTGACCAAAAGTTGAGCGCTTTTCTCTTTTGGGCTCATGGCTACCTCCACAATTACGGCAGGTGACTATTGAGCTTGCCACAGGTTTTGATGAGTCACCCCTCTGCTTCACTGAGCATGCTCTGGATTTTACTGGAGCTGCCCTTGAACTTGTTGGAAAGGCATGGGGTTTCACTGAAGCAACCACACCCTTTGGCCTGTATCTTTTAACCTCATGCTGCATACTATCAACAGGGTCTATATTAGGTCACCGACTGCTTAAAGAAGCAAACTGTGATTAATCGACCCTATGCAAGCAAAAGCTTACAATCTCGAACTGTCAGAACAGCAATTTATTTCCTAGGGAAAAAAAATTGCTGTTCCAAAACGCATACACACAACACAAGCACACCAAACAAACAGTAATCCACACACATACATCCAAAATCTTACAACTAACCCTACACTAAACTATACACACACCACTAACTATCCAGTTACCTTAACCCAAACCCTAACCCTAAGGTCCGTCACTATCGCACACTTCTCACCCGCTCCCTAACCCTAACTCACCTAACCCACCCTAACCCTCATGTCCACACAATCGCACACATACCTAACCTGCGCCCTAACCCTAACTCACCTAACCCGCCCTAACCCTCACATCCAGAAAATTGCACACTTACCTGAACCCGACCCTTAACTTTCCACCACAGCGCTGAAAATACCGAAGCAACAGAAACGGACAACCAAAATCTTTCCCTAGGAAAGATTTCGGGTTTCTGTTGCTTCGATATTTTAAGCTTTCGCTCCATAGGGTTCGATATTAGAACATTTAAAGGTTTTAAACCTCGATGTTCTAATATAGACCCTATCAACATTAGCATTGGAAGGCACTAGAAGTATGCTTTTCTCATTTGTAAGCATACTGACGTGGTTTTCTGTGAACTCGTATATCTGACAAATCTCTATGGCCTTATTCAAAGTTAAATCACTGTTTCAAAGCAAAATATTTCTCACTGCATTATCTTTAATACTACACACAAGCTGCCTTTTATCAACTCATCTCTTAAAATCACCAGATCTGTATGTTTTTGCCTTGTTTTTCAAGACAGTTGTATATGCTGCAGAAGCTTCACCAGGCTTTTGATCCATTGTGTAAAATATGTGCCTTTCCATTGTAATATTCTTTTGTGGGTTACACATTTGTCTAAATTTACATTATAAACACTCAAGGCTTTCCTATGTTTCAGCCAGTACCACAATGTGGCAGTTTTCCCCCTCCCCTACATATACAGCTGGGGCATACAGAAATGAATGCTCCCTTTCAGTGTCTTCTGAACTAGCTAAATTAAGCAGAATAAATGGCTTTGTATGTGTGTCTTTGTCAGAAAAAGCAGCCTGTATGAAAATATTGTGCTCTTGCAGTAAACACTCTCCAGTTTTCAGCCACATTATTATTAAATACAAGTGCAGCAGGTCTGCAAAATCCTTCTGCCGCGCCAACAAAATGCCCTTGTAATTATGTATGAACACACACCAGCTACTCGAAAAAATATTCAGCTGTACCATAAACTTAATTATCATTTTCTGTGAAATAACTGTAATACTGCACAAGCTTGCGAACACTTTGTTGCACACTTTGGATATCCCGGATAGCTTTAGTTAATACGAGAAAGAAGCACCTAGCAAAAAATATGGTCATTTTCTCTCTCTCTCTCTTTTCTTTTACATTTTATTTGATTTGGAAGTTATTTCAAGCACTTTTGTAAGCATTTTGAGTATTTTATTTCAATATACAGTAATTTCAAACATTTCGTTTAATTAGAAAGTAATTTTGAATGTTTTTAATGTTCCGTTTTATATCCGTTGAGTAAAAAATCATTTAAGCAAGTTTTAGTACCTAGGTTTGTCTTTCTGACCTGTTTGCAAGTTGTTTGAGCAGGGATGATCCACTCCTGTATAGTCCTCCAACTGCAACTGCCTGCCTCATGGTCTTGAAGAAGTTTTACTCTGGATCCCATTCTGACATCATGTCACTCGTCTTGTGTATATTCAACAAAACAATGAGGCTGGATGTTCATTTAAGTAGTTTATTACACACAAACACATCAGGATGGAGAACAGTAACATTAAACTTTAACTGTTACACACATGCATGCTTTCACTCTAGCTGCTCACTCAAAATGGCATTCTTGCTTGCAAGTGTTTAGTGTTTATATGCACATACTCACTGACTGGAATGGTTCTTAAAGGTACAACACACACTCTGATCTATGAAGCCTGAAACTCGAATGTATGTCATTATTTTCTGTCTTTAATCCTCAATGGCTTGCCAGCAAACCAAAAATTGTATGAGGGACACACCAAAAATATGAGGCAAAAATCTAGACATTCTGCAGAAATCTGGACAGTTGAGAGGTATGATTAAAATGGGTTTGTGCTAGACTGTTTAGTGGTTGTCATTAAAAAAATTACCTCAGGAATACACTTTCAGTCATAAGATAAAACTGACTTCAAGGTTTTGCTTATCAGACACCTTTTGCAGCTAGATCACGTATCTGGGCCCTGGTAACTCAACTGTTCCCTCCCTGCGCTGCAAGGAGAGTAAAGTTGCCCAGGAGGCTTTGGTCTTTATTCCGGCTTCTCCTGCATCTCAGCCACTGATGGATGACTCCATTTTGCCCAGATTGTGTTCTTTGGACCACCCATCAGTTTGTTTTGGTCCCTGTATTGTTTCTTCTGAGAAAGCCACTAAGGATCAAGAGGCAGGCATGCTGTCTGCAGTTGTTCACTGGCCCTGTTCAGGTAAGGGAGAACCACTCTTGCTGACACTGTGGAAAGGACTGGCAGATGATACTTTGCTAATTCACTCTAAGGAGCTTCATTCCAGCAGAAGAGACTGTCCTTCAGCCTACTCTTTTTCTGCGGGGGTGGGGGGGGGGGGTAGAGGTGGTCTACCAGGAAAAGGAAATATAAAACTAGAAAACTAGACATTCTTCTTCTCCTAAAGTTGATAATGTGGATTGCCAGGGAATTGTTAAGGGTTTATTTAGAACCTTTCAGTATTTAACTGCCGCGTCTTCCCCTTGTGTTTGTGTGCGTATATGTGTGTGTATGTGTGGGTATTTATGTGCACTCATCTGCGCATGCACGTGTGGGTTTGCGTGTGAGCGTATATGTGTGTGTGTGTGTGTGTGTGTGTGTGTGTGTGTGTGTGTGTGTGTGTGTGTGTGTGTGTGTGTGTGTGTGTGTGTGTGTGTGTGCGCGCGTGTGTGTGTGTGCATGTGAGTGTGAGAGTGTGCTTAGGATTTCACTAATCACAGAATATTTTCCAGTTTAAGTTGTTATTCTTCTGGATTACTCGTATGCAATGATTATCCATGTTTAGCATAGTTTTAAGCATTTGACTATATATCTCTACGATTCCTGTGGAGTAGCGAAGTAAAACAAACAGAAGTGAAAGGCATATTTAAAATATAAAATTTGTGTGGTGCATTGTTTTCGAAGAAAAACTAAAATTTTATTTTAAAGGAGAGCTATCAAGTAATAAGCTAGTATGGTTGTTTCTTGCCCATGGCCCATGTCATAGCTGAAATGGGTTTTCAAACCAAATTAACAAATATATAAATAAAGATCACACTTTTTCTTTCATGAGATTTTCTGTCTTTTTCTCCATTTATGTCCTTTATATTGCATCAGAGTATCTTTTTTTTTTTGCTTTTCAGTCACAGAACCTTGCATCCCAATGGTTCATAGTGTAAAAACCTCATGACAGAAATCACCTTTTAATTAAATGTGTAGTGTTTAAGGAAATCTATATCTTTTCAGGTTCTATGGTATATGAGTATATTTTCCTTTGTTATTCAGTTTAAAATACTAACAGTATAGAACAAACACGTGGAATTGGATATAAAACTCTTCTAGTATGAATTGTTGAGTGGACTCTGGTTGAAGCTACAATGATTTAAAACAAACGAATCAAAGTCTTGCCTGAAAGAAAAGTGCAACTGAAGTTTTTGTACCCTGCCCCACTCACCTCTTTCTTAAATATTCTAACTTTAAAGTTACATAACCATGGGGAAAAAAATGGAAAGCCTCAAATCTTTGTGTTTCTGTGTGCAACCAAATAGAAACCACATCAGCAGTGATTTTCAATAAGAGTCAGAAAGCATTAAGTTGCAAATTGCGGAACTGTGGCAATTTCATCTGCTTTACACTTGCCCAAGGTTATGGAAGGCATACATATAACACTAATCAAAACAAAACAGCCCATGCTGAGTTCAAGTAGCTAAAGAAAATGTGCTTGCAGCATTACATTCTTACGTTGTAAAGAAAAACAGCATTCTCTACCCCATGAGTAAGCAGTTTGTCGAGGTCCAACTTAGACTGCAGTAATCTTAAATGCCATCCATTTTCATTTTGTACATATAATAACACTGGAAAACACTGGAAAAATTCAGAGAAGATTGCCATGACCCTTGTCTAAGGATGACGTGACTTAATTCAGACCTCACAGAAGACGAGATGTATTCCTGAATGTGCTGTGAGTTAAGCTGGAATCCCAATTTACTGTAACTTAATACTAAGATGGCTTGTTTCCATTAGTTAGCGTTAGACTTTTTGTTATTTTCAAGTTATGGCCAGGGTTTCATGTAATTCAGACTGCTAAGACACATAAAACACAAACCTGTCTTTGGTTATATAGAACAGTGACATATATGTCACCCTTTTAGCATTTGCTGGAAGACTGTCTTACAAGAATTAAAAAATCTAGTAGATTAAGTACAAATGTCTGTCCCACTGTACCATTCAGGTCTTTTTAGTTTAGGTCTTTTAGGTTAGGCTAGATTTACATCTTTTAGGTATCGTGTGCCTGTTGCAGTGGACCCCTTTAAGACATTTGTGCTAGATTGTCATGTCCCATATAGTATTGGCATTACATGGGACATGCTTTATTCCTTCCAATACATTTCTTTTCTTTCCTTTTCTTTCTTTCCCTTTTTTCTGGTTTAAGCAGAAAAGCCATTGTGTACTGTTTTTCTTGTCCTTTGTGACAGATGAGTTTAGTCATGTGTGGGTAATTCTTCTCCTTCCTCATCCCACAAGAGTTTTTGAAATGACCTAGTTCCTTCTGTTAAAAATGACCTTTAGCTACCCTCAGAAGCTGGTAAATGAAAGTGGCAGGACCAAGACCTTTTCCTTGTTTATTTTAGCTTTGGAATTTGAAATGTGTGTCAGGGCAGATTTTAAGCACTGTTTAAAGAACCTGAATGAAAAAAGTTTTTTATCCAAGAAAATTCTTTTGATGTCTGATGCAGAACACTAGAATATGAAATATATGCATGGACATGCATACACATGTACAAAAGTGCACAGAGACACACACACACACACACACACACACACACACACACACACACACACACACACACACACACACACACCATCTCTAATTTGATTCATGACCTGTGTGATGTGCTATTAGAGCTTTGCAGTTATTTGTGACAAGTATACACACACACTCACACACACACACACACACACACACACACACACACACACACACACACACACACACACACACACACACACACACACACACCATCCCTAATCTGATTCATGACCTGTGCGATGTGCTATTAGAGCTTTGCAGTTATTTGTGACAAGTACACACACACACACACACACACACACACACACACACACACACACACACACACACACACACACACACACACACACACACACACACACACACACCATCTGTAATCTGATTCATGACCTGTGTGATGTGCTATTAGAGCTTTGCAGTTATTTGTGACAAGTATATATACACACACACACACACACACACACACACACACACACACACACACACACACACACACACACACACACACACACACACACACACACATCTCTAATCTGATTCATGACCTGTGTAATGTGCCATTAGAGCTTTGCAGTTATTTGTGACAAGTATATATACACATACACACACACACACACACACACACACACACACACACACACACACACACACACACACACACACACACACACACACACACACACACACACACACACACACACCATCTCTAATCTGATTCATGACCTGTGTGATGTGCTATTAGAGCTTTGCAGTTATTTGTGACAAGTATACACACACACACACACACACACACACACACACACACACACACACACACACACACACACACACACACACACACACACACACACACACACACACACACCATCTCTAATCTGATTCATGACCTGTGTGATGAGCTATTAGAGCTTTGCAGTTATTTGTGACAAGTATACACACACACACACACACACACACACACACACACACACACACACACACACACACCATCTGTAATCTGATTCATGACCTGTGCGATGTGCTATTAGAGCTTTGCAGTTATTTGTGACAAGTATATACACACACACACACACACACACACACACACACACACACACACACACACACACACACACACACACCATCTCTAATCTGATTCATGACCTGTGTGGCATGGTATTAGAGTTTTGCAGTTGTTTGTGTCAAGTATACACATATTTATTTTGATATATTGTAG
Organism: Protopterus annectens; assembly: GCF_019279795.1. Lineage (NCBI taxonomy): Eukaryota > Metazoa > Chordata > Ceratodontiformes > Protopteridae > Protopterus > Protopterus annectens. The sequence goes on from NC_056728.1 coordinate 1,593,697,404, forward strand.
GCAGAAAAAGAGTCATAGTACTTGCTGTCCAGGACAGCCTTTAGTTTTAGACTTTAGTCTATTATTTATCCCTTGCCTGTCATATCTCTTTGTTACATCATGCAACACTTTGAGCCTTGCTTCTTATATGAGGTATGATCCTTATGTTGCTATTTACTGCAGACGTGTTTCTCTTTAATGTTTTATGTGTATTCTGCTGTACTGAGTAAAAATTTCTACTACTGTCAATCAGTTTTATTTTCTGTAACATACTGTGTCTTTGCCATGAAATCTAGGTCATAGCTGACAGTGGATCTTGGATCTGTCCACATACCCAGCTAAACAAATGTAAAAAAAAATCTAAGTAAATAAAATGATCAGGAGACAAAGTTTTTTTAAAATATAGGAAGCATGTGTCAATGCAAACTATTGGCTTTTTCTGAATGTGGATTGCAGGAATAGTGGTTACAGATGTATAGACAAAAAAGTGAGAAAGTGAGAAACAGTGAAGCAGTGAATGAGTAAAAAAAAAAAACAGTACATTCTTAAGGTCACTGAAACATTACGCTTTTGCACCTTCATATTTTCATGCCGTCACCTTTCATGACGTCCTAGTGTCCCTCTCCATAGCAAAGCAGAGGGTAAATGGGAACATGCATGTACAGCACTAATTTGACAATAATAGGTGATTTCCCCTTAGTATTGTTGTTAAACTCAGACCCTGCATGTTGGGTACAGTGATATCAGCAAGATCTTATGGGCCTATATATGATGTAGATGACCTGCCTGCACTTTTTCCATATGCTTTACCTGCTTAAGCTACAGATCCAGGCCTTCACTAGGGGACGTATGTAGGAGGGAAATTCACCACCCTCCTTGGATAGTTAAACCAGCATTTAATCCAGTCATCCCCCCAGCTTTAGGCTGGTTCCTCCACTGTCCAGTGCCACACCTTAAACATGAGCCTCCTAAGTCACAATCATGGCCCAATCCCTCTGCACCATGATTCAGCTAATTAACTAAAGCATTATGCTGAAACAGATGAAAGCAAAGCAAACCATGACCCTTTTCTAAACCTGCAGAGGTGGAGAACTTTGTTTTCAAACTATAATTTGCAAAAAGCTGAGCTACTTGTAGCATTATGCCAGTCAGTACTCATTCACAGCCTATCATTAATGGTTACATATGTGAATAATAACAACAGTGTCAGTCAGAGTCTTAGGAGATAGAGACAGGGAGAGCAGAAAGATAAATGAATAAATAATAATGATAATAATAGTAATAATAAACAGATAAATTGTTATGAATTTTAAAGAAATAGAAGATTTTTATCATATTGATCACTGCTGCAGTAGCCTTAGCTATATGTTTTATATCCTGCCAATGATATAACAGCTGTCCAGCTTCCAAAGCAATCACATGCTCAAACTGTCAAGCATTTTGAGATGAGCTGATTAAAAGACAAGTTTGGGCATGAAGCCCTTCAGAACCTTATTGCCACTGAAGAGTCCTCTGAGGCTTTAGAGGATCAACAGTTGGCTTGCGCTGTTCCTTTGCTGGGCAGATAAGTTCCCTTTGGGGAAAAAGCTTTCCTTTTCTTTTTTGTGTTGCTGTTATTTTAAAGCTAGGTGTGTTGTGTTTTAATGTATTGTCACGAGACTGTAAAGTAATTTTAAATGGAGCACTCATTTTCCTGTCATTTTAAGAGTGGTGTAAAGTAACTGAAATCATTTTTTTCTGTGGATAAATTATGTTTCTTACATTTGTGGGGCTGGCATGATGTTTTAAAGTCTTTCTCTCAAAAAAGTAGCTTTTATAAACTGGTATTGTTTACTGGCATTTGCTGCTTGTCTTCCATGGTAAAGAGACACCATTTTTGGATTGACCATGGAACAGACTACTGGTCCAATGGACAGCCCTTCTTCCAGCTACAAAAAGAAAAAAATTAAGGAAAACAGCCTTTTCCATGACAGCCAGCTAGCAATTTGCCTCAGCTACAGGTGGGCGACTCTGCTGTGGCCATTTGTTGTAACGCAGGCCACTCATATTTTACCCCAGATCCCTCCGGTGTAACACCTACAGCCACTGTGTCCCATGCAGATGTTGGGATCCTCTCAGTGGTCAAGGGAGAGACATTCCTGACAGTCTTGAGAGAGTGAGCAGGGACAGTTTCCCCTCTTGTGTCAGAGTGCTGTACCCATCCCTGGGGAAGCTGGTGCTGCCATTAGTAACACAGCTGGCCCTATTACAGAAAAACAAGCATGTATTTACTACTTCTCAGATTTCTTTGAATAGGAGTAGTTTACTGGATCTTAATCAGGGTTTAATTCAGGCTCCTTCATATAAAGTAGTTTCTGGTAAAAGAAAGAGGGATACTTCTTTTCCTGAAAAGATTCAATATTCTAAATCTGAACAGAATGATGCAAAGATGGATACAGAGTTTTTTTCCTTAGACTTCTGATTCAGATTCAGAGGCGTGCTTAGTTTCAGTTTAGTTTCATGATTTTGTGTGTCTTGGGGCATGTATGATTCTTATGATACCCCTGTCAAGACTCCATATGAGAATTATATGGTGGTATTTGAAATGTCTTTGATCCCAGCACCAAGCACCCTTTATCTTTTCAAATTCCACTGCAGTGATTTGTCAGGAGAAAAATCTTTTGGCGGAGACCACAGATATTTTAAATCTATAGCTCTCATCTCTCTCTCTCCCCCCTGCTGCTGCAAAACAGTTAGTCACCACAGACACCTCAGACCTTGCTTGGGGAGCAGTTTCAGAGGTATAAATGTGCAGGCGTTGTTTGTCACCAAGTACAGATGCAAGCACATAAACATCAAAGAGATGCTTGCCGTGATCAAGACACTCAACTCTCAGAATCCTCTTTGGTGTCCAGGACCTCTTCAAGTAGTTATAGACAACACCATGGTCATGTGGTACATCAACAAACAAGGGAAAACAGGTTGTGCCCCCTTTGCAGACTAGCCATGTTGACTTGGAATATAGTTTCACAGCACAATCTCACACTACAAGTATCCTAGTTACTGTCAGAGCAAAATTGTATGGAAGCAAGCTGAGTAGGACAAGGGCAAACCCTTACGAATGCAAACTAGATCAGGGGTCTTCCAAGATTTGATCCATCTTTGGGGAGTTCCTCAAGTAGACTTCCTTGTCTCCTCTTTGAATAATCAACTGGCAAGATTATGTTCCAGGACTCCATGCAAGAAGGCCTGAAAGACAGATGCCTTTTTGTTTTCCGTGGACAGGAATGCTCTTGTATGCTTTTCCATCTTTTCCACTAATATTCAAGGGACTTCTGAAGATTTAGAAGGAGTCTCCCAAAATCATTGTGGTGACCTCCTTCTGGCATAGGCAACAGTGGTTCTCCCTTTTTTTGGAAATGGCCAGGGGCTATTACCACAAGCCTCCTAACAAACTGGATCCACTAACACAAGAACAGGGGTGTTTGATACACCCCAACATCAATCAACTTCAGCAGACTTCCTGGATGATAAGGTCTTAATTCCTTTTAGGCACCTGTTTACTGAGGACATGCAGCAGGTACTAATGGATGCAAGAAATCCTGATAATCAAAAATCAAATATTAGCAAATGGAAAAGGTTTTCTAGTTGGTGCCAACAGCATAACCAGCACCCATTTTGGGCTAGTTGTTCTCTGGTTTTAAAATAGTTGTGTGAGTTGCTATCATATGTCCTTTCTTATTTCTCTGTAAATGTTCATTTATTGACTATTTCAGCATGTCTAAAAATGGAGTCTCCTGTTTCAAGGCAGTCTTATGTCAAAATGATTTTTGAATGGGTTTTACATAAGAGGCCTCCAAGAAAACCAGTGGCCCCTGTTGGGATCTTAATTTTGTGTTACAGAAGCTAACACTTAGGTTCATAGGTTCATAGGTTCATAGGTTGGTACTAGGCTATCTGCCCGAAGACATTTATAAGCCTAGCCAGAATGTGTTGGCTTTTGTCACCCCCTTAGATTAGTTCCCTGTGCCTCTGTCCAGCAGAGCCACTGAACTGATCCCCGAGGTAAACTTTCTGTTTCCCATCCACTCATCAAGGTTTCTTTTGAAGAGTGTTAGCAAGGAGCTCTGCCTAATGTAGATTGGGATCTTGTTCCAAAGCATGGGAAGTCTCTGGGACAAGAATCTATCCCTCCAGCATGTCCTGTTTATTGTTGTGGTGAGGTTTAGATCCCTAGAGCATGTGGCTCAAGGGGATAAGGTTTTCTTTAGGTGGAGAATGTCCATCAATTCTGCATTGGACATGGCCTTGTATGTCAGGCAGAGATCACCTCTGAGTAGGCAGTATGCAACCGAGTACAACTGGAGTTTCTTCAGTCGAGCTGCATAGGGCATCTGTTTGAGCCCAGTGATCCTCTTGTTGAGGTACTTCTGTGGTCTTTCCAGCTGTTGCAGGTGTCTTGTAAGGTACATCCCAAATGGGGCGTTGTACTCTATGATGGGTCTGATGAGTGATGAGTAGAGGGGTACAATGACGTCTTTTGATTTGTATGCGAACCCTTTTGTGATTAGGTGGGCCACGTAGAAGGATTTTCTAACCACTTTGGCAATGTGATTATGAAAGGTGAGATTACTATCTACTTGGGTCCCCAGATCCCTTATCACGTCTTCTGTATTTAGAGGACTACCACCTATGTGGTAGTTTGTGGGTACTTTGTTTTTTCCAAAGGGGATGACTATGCACTTTTTGGCATTTAGCTTGAGGCCATGATTTTGACACCAGGTATCCGTCTCAGTGAGACCCTTTTGGAGGATGTCTGTGTCAGCTGGAGAGTCAATTATAGCTCCTAGTTTGCAGTTGTCTGTGAACTTGATCATCTATAGTCCTCCTGTGCTTGCCTGTACCTCTGAGACGTATATGCCAAACAGGAGGGGTCCTAGGACTGAGTCCTGGGGAATGCCACTTGTAACCGGTTTATAGTTGGACCTATCTCCCACAACTCTCACCATGTGGGTTCTGTCCATGAGCCAGTTGGCAACCCATCTTGTGACATAGGGGTTTATGTTCAGGCTGGTGAGCTTGTCTAGAATACCAGAATGCGGAATGGTGTCGAAGGCCTTAGTGAGGTCTAGGTAGGCTGTGTGTACCACCTTTCCCTCGTCTATAGCCTTGGTAACTGTTTCAAAGAAGTTCACCAGGTTTAGGAGGCATGATCTGCCCTTAACAAAGCCAAACTGGGTAGGGTCCAGTGTTTGGAGGTTCCCAGTGTCTCTGTTAATGAGTTCCATGATGATGTGCTCCATAGCCTTCCAGACCAAGCTAGTCAGGCTTATAGGGCGATAGTTCTCAGGGTCTGTTGTGGCTCCACCTTTGTGGAGCAGAATAACTGTTGCTGTGTGCCACTCTATGGGTATGTAGCCTGTGGAGAGGCTGAGTTTGAACAGTGAGTTAAGGTGAGGGCTTAGTTCATCTTTGAGCTCATGTAGGATGCAGCCTGGGACACCGTCCGGTCCCACTGATGCTGTGTTTTTGGCTTTGGAGAGGGCTGTTTTAACCTGAGTGTCTGTGATTTCAGGGACTCTACATTCTTCTGGTATGGTTATGGGCCCTTTCGGGGGTGAGAGGGGAGTGAAGTTTGCATTGAACCTGTCTGCCAGGATGTTGGTGATATGGTGATATCAGTCGGTTCAGTGTATTTTGTGCCATTCTGCACTAACTCTGAGCAGATCTGAGCTTTGCCACTTAAGATTCTTGACATAGCTAAAGAATGCCTTGTGGTTATCTTTGGAGTCCTTGGCAATTTTTCTTTCAAAGCTCGCCTTGGATGATTTTATGAGGGATTCTAGTTTCTTGCTGATACTGATCAGGGATGTCTTCCCTTCTTGGGATTTTACTCTTGTCTGTACTAGTTTCCTCCTTCTATTGTATAGCTTGTTTATTGGCAGGAGTCCACCAGACTGGTTTCCTTTTCTTGGAGAAGTGAGTCTTGGTTTTGCTTGGGATGGCATGATCCATGCATTCTTGTAGCTGCCCGTAGAATGCTTTAGTAAAGGATTTTGCAGCTCGGACAGAGTTATCCTTCAGCATGGGGGCTTTGAAACTTTCCACCTCGGTCTTAAGTAATGTGAAGTTTGCTTTTGAAAATTTTTTCACGATGGTTTTCTTGTCCGGTGGTGGGGGCGGAATATGGATATCCAAAGTGAATTGTTTATGGTCAGATCTAACCAGTGAGGGGGTTATCCTCTGGTGTGGAACACTGGTCGCCCATGCTGGTGATGACCAGGTCCAATATGTTGTCACCTTTGGTGGGAGTGTTGACCAGTTGAAACAGGGCATTTGAGTTTATAAATTCTAGGAAAAGTTGGGCAAGGGAGTTAGTACTTGAGTAGTTCTCCCAGTTAATGTTTGGGTAATTGAAATCACCCTTTTTGTTTGGTAGGACCTTTATGTTTCCCAGTGTTTCCAGAAATGCGGAATGGGGGTCCTGGGACATGGTGGGTGATCTGTAGAAAGCTACAATTTGAATTGCAGTTTTGCCCATTGTTAGTTGCATGTGGATGATCTCTGAAGCATCGTGCTGTGCCACTAACCTGGAGGTGTGGGTATCCTTGATGAATATGGATACGCCCCCACCGTTTGTATTTTTTGCTCCATTTGATCCAACTAACCTGACTGACTATAGGTTCTTACCATGGAAAGCAGTTTTACTAATTGCTCTAGTCTCTGAAAAATTGTATCTGAGTTGCACGCTCTTATACTGAGTCAACCCTATCTCATTTTCCACAGGGATGGGATTTCTTTGGGAACTAATCTTTCTTTTATCCCTAAACTTGTATCCATCTCCTTGTTTTCTTTCCTCTACCTAAAAATGAGGGAAAAAAGGTACTCCATATGTTGGATGTCCAAAGACAACTCAGGTACTATCTTGACAAAACTAAATCTTTCAGATCGTTGGATCAATTGTTCATTTCTTGTGAAGGTAATAAGAAGGGACAACTTGTGTTGAAACAGATTGTTTCCAAATGGTTGTCTAAGGCTATTACTTTTTGTTATACTCACCATAACAAAACTATTCCAGGCAGGGTCAAAGCTCCATCTGCCAGGGCCTTGGCTTCATCTATTACTTTTTGGAAAAGGTTGGATTCTAGAAGTATACTAGAAGCTGCTACTTGGTCCTCTAGAGATACTTTTACAAAGCATTATAAGCTTTATTCCTTCTGTAAGTCCAGATCAATCTTTGCTAGACCATTGTCCAGGGGCTCCTGGATTATTCTCCTTCCACCTGGCTAATGTAGTTAGCTGGAGTTATCTACCCATATAGCTAAGTGGCAGTGCTCAATATGATGACCATAATAGAGTTGTGTAAGCAAACTTACCATAGCAGTAGATGTTAGAATGATCACTGCTGTAGTAGCTGTTCCTTCCCTTCCTCCTTCCTTCCATTCCCCTTGTTTTTTGTGTGCTTTTTATGTCAAGGTGTGGTCCTTTATTTTTTCTTATTCCTAGCTTTGTCCTTTTAGGGCTGAGCCTGCCTCTCACTGCTAGCAGGGAAGCTCTGAAGGTTTTACACTGTCAGCGCAGCCTGGGGTGTCTGACAGTTTGGGCATGTAGAAGGTGCCCTGAAGCTTTGGAAGTTGGCCAGCTGGGGTTGATGTTCGGTCATCTAATTAACATTTCAGCGAACAGGTAATCATTGAACGTTAAACAGCGAATGTGGAAATTACCGAAGAAGCTTATTTTCGAAAATAATACCATGGAATGACCATAGTTGGCCAACAACCAGGAAGTACCCGTATGTGTAAGGTAAGCTAAACAAACCCTTTTATGAATTTGCCCTATTCCTCATTGTAGTGCAGTCTTGGAGTTGGTATATATAGTAAGGGGTGGTGTGGGGGGCACAGCCTCCCACATTGGGGGGTGTGGTGGGCAGAGCCCCCCACCTTGGTTGACAAGATATTTTTATGACAGCTGCTCATGATATTGGCCAACTATGGCCATTCCATGACATTATTTTTAAAGACAAGCTTGTTTGATAATTTTCATGTTTGGTGTTATATATCCCTGGCAGGATATAACCCATATTGCTAAGGCTACTGCAGCAGTGATCATTCTAACAGCTACTATGATAGTAAGTTTACTTACACAACTGTAATTTCCATATGTTTCATTGGTGCATCAATGTAAAAGTTTTCAGTACAACTGATGAAAATTCTGAAGATGGCTGTCTCCTTAGGAGAAGAGTGGAATATGTTCTGCACTTATTGTTAGCTTGTGTGGTATTTTAATCAGTCATGTATAGCGAATTAAACTAGATCTGTTTTTGAAGAAGACTGGTCACAGTAATATTCTGGAATGATGCTCATAGTGTTAATGCCTCTCAACAGATACAACTTTCCCAGGCTGCCAACCTTGGTTCATGTCTGCACAATGCACAGTGCTTCCATAATGTCTCATTTCTTTACCCTATTGAAAGAGGATTCACTCAAGATTACAGAATCAGACTGTTTTTGGTTTTCCTGGGATTCAATAAACTCCTTGTAGTCTACTTGGAGTTTACATGTGTGCAAGGTGATGCGAGGTGAACAGCAGCGCTCATTACATATTCATGCCACGCACTGCATTTAAACATAAATAAGTGAGGTTTCATAGCTGGCAACAGTGTTGCTGGCCAGGCAACCATGTAAGCAAACACCAATAGCACTCCTGTTTAAATCAGAGCACTGATGGTCTATGGTTTTGCGGGGAATGCCACAGTGATCACCAGGACTTCACAGATAGCTGTCAATCTCTTAGTGCAAGACATCTGGACAAAGGACAACATAATGGGGGGACAATGACCCAGAAATAGGGAAATAGTTGACATATTTGCCCTGTAGAAATGTGCGAGAATAACCAGAGGTTTGTGTTAAGATACTGTACATGTTCTGAAAGATTTGAAGTATGAAACTCAAATGTATGCAGCATTGAGTCACATCAGTCCTGAAATCATCCAAGTGATATGGCAGAAAGCCACAAAAATCTGATAAGGAACACATCAAGACATTCTGTGAAAATCTTGACAGTTGAAAGGTATGCATGTTAAGTATATGGTCCAAACACAGTACAGGACAGTATATCTACAGTGCAGAGTATTGTGAAATCCCATTCCTGGCATTCTGTACTGAAGTTGTGTAAATGATCTGTAAATGTACATGGAATGCCATGTAAAATAAACACACAGGGGAAGCGTGTATATTGAATAGGGACACACAGATGAATTGTATGAATGAACAGAAGGAAAGAAGACATGTGAAACAACCTAATGTACAGCAGATGAGGGCATGTCAATGGAAGATAATTGTAGCAGCAACACTAATCACATATCAATATGGTACAGTAGGGACTGCATAGTGAAAATTTGTATTATGTGACTGTCACACAGGGTGACATAATGGGGAGGATGTCTGTATGAGGTAATCATCCTTACATGAATAATGCAGAGGACATCTATTAGGGAACAGACATACAATTGGGGTAGGGTGAATATTGTGAAGCTGTGCAAACAGATTTGCCTTAATATGAGTGTAATCTCAGCAGATGTCTCCAGCAAGTGGGACACAGTTAAAGGCTCATGGACAACATTAAAAGAAGCAACCACAATCATGGGCAATATCAGAAAAATACCACCAGTAATCCCATGCCTGTGACATAACATGTGTAATTCAGAGTGATAAGAGATGATTCTGCACAAACACACTTGTGCAACTATTGTGATACATCTACACTCTATGAGGGTAATCACACACACTGTCTTGGCACTGTAACATCTGCTGGAGCTGGAGGTTTTAGGAGGGACACTGCTATACCTGTATGTCACATTATGAGCAATACAGGCTAGTTGACTGGTGTGCATGGCATATCTATCTATATATATATATATATATATATATATATATATATATATATATATATATATATATATATATATATATATATATATATATATATATATATAGATGGCATATTCCACACTGTCATGAATGATACCCATGCCATTAATGTTGTCAGACACCTATGTGTGTATGTATTGTGTATACCACCAGAACAGGTAGCACACATGCCATTGGTGTAACAACTTGATGGGGGTTCTGCACCATCAGACAATAATGTTTATGCCACAAAAAGAATACCTAGGTATGGCCAATAAGTTGTGTGACAGCTCATTGTGACAAAGGTGGTACACTTCAGTTACACATCACTGGAAGATGTGTAGGGAGGTACATGAAGAAGGGTGCAGTGTACTCAGTTATTGGTGTGATGAAGGCTGGGAACTACAGAGGTATTATGGCCTCTGATGTGGATGATCTTCACATACTCAGTACTTGCATTACATACAAGGGAGTAGTTAGCACTGTGACCACATACTGGTGGATGTTCCACTTACCATCTTCCCCAGGATACAGGCCATATATGTATTGGTCTGATTATAGGGTGTGATGTCCACATTATACTTGGGTTGTGTGTTTGTTTTTCTGATGTAACAAATCCCCCATGTTTTCTTGTCATTGCAGGTGTTGTCATGGCTGTGGCAGCACTCTTTGGTGTGTATTGATACTGTCTGTGTTATACTAACATCACAATTGGAGTCAATGATTGCCCATAATCTGTAGTCCTTCAGGCAGCTGTTTGGACACAGAATGTGTATGTCATCTGTGATGTCCATCACTTAAATAATGGACAGGAAAGGACCTAGCAGACAGCCCTGATGTATGGACCTGATCACTGGACCTGAGATATAGGTCACTTCACACATGTCAACATAGTTAGATGCCACATATGTGGTCCCCTGATCTACCCACTTGGTGATATAGCTGTTTGTGGCCAATTCTGACAGTGTTGACTGAATACCTCGGTGTGGATTTGTATCAAATGCCTTGGCCTGGTCAAGTTCAACAGAATGATAGTGTCATCATCATGCATGCCCTTTACAACCTCTTTGAGGACATCTATCTGATGTAACATATATGATGTAACATTAACAACTCACACAGGTCTGGTTCACACAGCCAGGATATTACTAGTGTCCATTTAGAAAAGGTCCATGATGACATGTTGGTCTACCTCACAGCTGAGGAGAGTCAGGAGGTGTCTATACATGAATGCATCAGGTGCTGTCCCCCCAACTCAGATGGATGCATGTTGATGCACACCCTTCTATAGAAACATAGCCTATGTGGAGGGTGTGTTGAAGTGTATATTCAACTGCATCAGGAAGATGCATGTGCTGAGTAATGGCTATAGGCAATCTGTGATGTTGTTACAGTCCATTGACTCTGTGTGATAGGCCTGAATGAAGGTAAGACAGTGCATACTGCCTATCTTGATCTGGCCTAGGGTTTTGACACAATTCCCCATGCAAGTATTATTGAGAAATTCTCCAAGCTGGGGATTAACCCTTACGTCACTAGATGGGTAACCAATTGGCTCCCCGACAGAACACATACTGTGAAATTTGATGAATCAACCTGTACCAATAGAACTGCCACCAGTGGCATACCCCAGGGATCTGTACTTGGCCCTTTACTGTGTGGAATCTATTTCTCGATAGTTCAGACTAAAGTATATGGCCTTTGGCTTACCAGATTTGCTGATTGTTGCATATTGAGTGCAATCATTGACTCCACCAGTAATGATAACATACTACAGGAAGGGCTAACACAGACAAATGATTGGTGACAAAGACACACGATCTACAAATAAATGCAGAAATGTGTCTTTATATTGTCCTTCTGAAAAGTGGAATTCCATGCTAATTACAGCATTGAAAACAGTCCTGCTATGCTGAAATGCAGTGATGAAAGCACTGGGAACACATGTAGATAGCAATCTGAACTTCGACCACCAAGTGTCCATACTGGTATTGAAAGCCTATGCTGTGCACATCATAAGTCACACCATCATATTCAGATGTTGGGATTGCATGACAGCACTGTATTCAAACCTCATCAGAACACTAATAGAGTATAATGCTGTCTCTTTTCTATGTACCTCACTAGACAAATGCAGCAGCTGGAGAAACCACAGGGGTTTCTCAGCAAGAAAGCAAAGGGCTTACAAACCATGTCATGATGTATGTGGATAGACTGAAAGCCATGTCACTGTAATCTGTGTTGTATAGGATGAGGTGACTTCTTCCTGGCCTTCAGGCCAGTGTCTGACACAACCCTGGTGGAAATAATGCATATCCACAAATCAGATATAGGTGATGACATCAGCAGTGTCCACTTGAGGAGAATATGGTAATAACAGCGTCCCACATGCTGATGTAAAAGGCTCTCTGTAATGTCAGGCAAGAGTGCACAAACACACACAGTTGTCTATACAGTGAGAACAGAACCCTTTGCTCACTAAGTACACAAACTACAGAACTCAGTAATTTACACAAGTGCCACAGCTCACGTCTGGCTTGGAGTGTCTCATACAACACTTTATAGTTGATGACAATGGTAGTGTCCACTGAGGAGAATATGGTAATAACAGTGTCCCACATGCTGGCATAAAAGGCTCTCTGCAATGTCAAGCAAGAGCACAAACACACACACACACACACACACACACACACACACACACACACACACACACACACACACACACACACACACACCCACGCACGCACACACGCACACACACACACACACACACACACACACACACACACACACACACACACACACACACACAAAGACCCAGCTGACTGCAGTGAGAATAGAGCCCCTACCTATCTAAGTACAAAGACTACAAACCTCTGTATTTAAGGCAAGTACTACAGCTCAAGTCTGACTCGGACTGTCTCAGACAACACTTTACAGCTGATGATGTCAGCAGTAACTGTTGAGGAGAATATGGTATAACAGTGTCCCACATGCTGGTGTAAACACCTTTCTATAATGTCAAACAAGAGCACAAACACACAAACACACAGTTGACTGCAGTGAGAATAGAAAAGAAAAGGAGTACAGCTGTCTCTTTTTTGTGAAGTCCAAGGCAGCATTACCATAGTATAGAGATTCTGCACAAAACCATTGACAAGAAAAGAATACTGGACCATAATAGCCACTACCAGACTTAAGAAGGCAACATGGGACACATGTCAAATCATTTATATACTAAAAGAAAGTAAAGTTCAAGGAAGATGCCTTTTATTAGGAGAACATGTTTATTCATAGTAATATTATTTATGTAAATTGTGTAGATGTATGGAATGCTTGAAGAAAGTTGGCTTCTTGGAAAAAGCAGTTATAAGAAAGCAGTAAGCTGCTAGCATATTCTGTTTAGGCTGTAATTTAGACATGCTTAGGAGATGGAATTGAATTGGTGTGATTTGCTTAAGGGAGAAAATGTGTAATTTAGGAAGTGGAACTCACCAACAGTATTTAGTGTAGAAATTTACTAGAGGAAGAGGAGTCTAGTGCCAGCAGATTCTTACTCTGTTAGTATCTGTCTTTCTTTCTCACTGTAGTACTGTACTCTGTAGAGAGAAGCAAAATGATATTATAACAAGTGACAGATTAGAACAGACAGTTTGTATCTAATAACATACTTTTCCTCTAATACAACTACTTATGTTCCTTGGAAAAAGACCGAAAATGACCTTCAGCATCTTGCTTGGGAGTGAGGTTTCACTCACAGAGCCTTCCTAGATGTTTCCAAAGCATTTGACACTGTCCCGTAAAGAAAGATTCTAAACTAATGTACCTGACATGTCTACCCATCATACAGCTAAATGCCTTTCAGTATTCTGAAAAAACACCTGACTCAGCAGCATGAGTAGAGATGTCTCACTAACATTACTGGATATCTTGGCAACCTGAGTTACTCAGAGGGACTGAAAGCTGTTCCTCTTCTTAGAGTCATGGGAGATCCATGCCTTGTTTTTCAGGTCATGAAAGACACCCTTCTTCTTTGATACTCTATGTCTGAAACAAAACAGTGGGAGGGTTAACACAAACATATGAAGGCAGTGAACCTTAAAATCATTTAAAACAATGGTAAAAGCTTGAATGATTTATAACTCAATGTTTCTTTCTCCTTTGAAATAAACTTCCCCTCAACTTGAAACAATGCAGATCCACATTTAAAAGAGACTTCAGTGAATACATGGGTGCATGTTAACTTCAGCATGAGGCAATAACAAGCAAGTTTCATAAATCCTAAAGGCCATAATGACATGATAAAATTGGGAAACTATAAACATAGTGATGCCATTTGTCACAAAGCAACCATTTTAGTATAAATTGCGGTATGTGGAAATGTGTGTACATATGTTTTGAAGTATTTTTTTCATCAACGGTCTTTAACAGTATAGTAGAGACTATGACACAATATATCACTTAGCTGCCCATATGTTGCATTTTTCACTACAGTTTCAAGTCCTGTAATACAACAATGGCAGCATAGACACTTTGCCTGCCTTTGAATTGAAAATAATGTTCTTTTTAACTTGAGGCTGGAAGGATAATGTGGAAGAAACAGTTGAATATTGTATCATTTGAAGCAGAGAGTCCTATCAGGCACCAGTAATACCTGTTTTTTTCTGTTTTTTACCTCAGTACTAAGCCATACATATTTTTAATGTAATTTTAAGTGAAGTCCCACATTTAGAATTACATTTTATTTAAGACTGTACTTTGATTGATAACTGATGAAATATAACGGCAGTATTGCCTTTGTTGTGACTGTGAGTTGCTATAAAATTCAGTTTAGGCCAGTAATGTACTTTACAAAATGTTTAAGTGACTCACTGATGCATCACAAAAAGGGGAATTATTGCTAGCGTGGATGCTGGTAGTGATTCCTGTCTTCAGGAAGATTTCCCCCTTATTCAATTTTGTGTGACCGTAAAGTTGGTATATATCAGTCTGGGGAGTTTGTGGGGCTTGGGCTTGACTTGTAATACAAGCCAAGTGTGAGCTTTTTTTCTTTTGCTAATTTTATCATTTCTTTGACATCCACTTTATTGCTGATAGTCATTTAACTGCGTTTGCTCTTTTGAGTAAGCAGTGTTTTTTGTAGTTACTCTCTTTCCTTCGCTTATTCTATGGTCAGTGTTATTTGCAGTCTTTCTTTTATGATTTAAATATATGTGTATATATATATATATATATATATATATATATATATATATATATATATATATATATATATATATATGTGTGTGTGTGTGTGTGTGTATGCATTTTTGTATTTATGTGTGCATGTATCCTGTTCATGTATTAAGTTTACTTTGTGATCAAAGTAGTAATGGGCATTTATCAGCTAATTTTTATGTACCTCGTAAAGAAGATGTACTAAAAAGTACTTTTATTAAGTACCATTGCTAGTAAACAGGGGTGTGTATTGAGATGCTATAAGTGGTCCTGAAGATCTTTAAGATCCTAGCCATTGAAATTCCCACTGCTTCCTTCCCCTTTCTGTAAGGATCTGTGAGGACAATTCTGACATTATGGATTTCCAGCCATTCTTCAAGATTAAATTTAAAGTGAGTTTAGAAACTACTTTGTTGTTTGATGTGTGGTGAGAGATTATCCATAAACAGAGGTTCTTTTGAAAGATAAATATCTAACTTGCCAATGGGTTCTTCTAATATTTCAGTAGAGATTTTGGTCCTTAGAGTGTGTATTGGTATTACTAGTTTTTTTGAATATATAAGAAGTTGAATAATATTGGCTCCTTTTTTACCTTGTTGACCAAGCAGAAATCACTACATAGGAGTCTGTAAGACAGTGAGAGGGACTGTAAGATGTGCTATGTATCTTGAAGGGCAATTTTCAAGATTTTTTGGTGTGGTATCATTTTGGTTTCAGTGTAATATGTTTGAATAGGTATATCTTGAATGGGGCATTATATTCTATTATGGATCAAATTAAGGAGGGGTAGATTAGGAAAATGATGTCTTTGGATCTGCCTGATAAACTTTTATAACTAGTTGGCCTTGGTAGAAAGTTATCCTAATGATAGCTGATATGTAATGGTTAACACAGAATTACATGTCCATTAATATCTATCATACCTGTCAACTGTCCAGATTTTCTCCTCACAATTTTGGTTTGTTTTTCATAAAATTACTGTTTTCTTGTAAGCCACTGGCAAATAATTGAGGATTGAAGTCAGAAAATAATGAAAGACATTTGAGTTTCAGACTTCATACCCTTCGGGAAATTAATGCTAATGCAAAACCTGTTGTTCTATCAAACTTCTACGTTTGTAAGAGCAGTATTTAAAAAGTGACTTTATTTTTAAGCCTTTGCCCCCCCCCCCCCATTATTTATGGTTTTGTCCAGATGCCTTGCTCTAATAGGTTGAGCGGTGTGAGTCTCTAATGATGATATAAACTTTGGGAACTATCATTCATGTGACTGATGCAGAGGTGTTCTTGCTTCCTAAAGACTTAGTTCTGCATTGTTTTGCTTTTAGCTTTGGTCCATAGGTTCATAGGTTCATAGGTTTATACTAGGCTATCTGCCCTAGGGCATTTATAAGCCTAGCCCAGAGTTTTTGTGGCTTACGCCACCCCTTTCTATTGAAGGATATTATGCCCATTATTTTTCTGTGCCTTTGTCAAGCAGTGACACTGGTGTAATCCCTGGGGTATACCTGCGATCTCCCATCCATTGGTCAAGATTTCTCTTGAACAAGGCCAGCGAGGTGCTCTGCCTCACATGTACCGGGATTTTGTTCCACAGCATAGGGAGTCTCTGGGTGATGAATCTGTCCCTCCAGCACGTCCTATTTATGACCGTGTCAAGGTTTAAGTCTCGTGCTCTTGTGGATCTGATGGATTTAGATTTTTTGAGGTGAAGCATGTTCATTAATTCCGGGTTGCACATGGCCTACATGGCCTTGTATGTCAGGCACAGGTCACCTCTGAGAGTAGAGCTGGAGCTCCTTCAGTCGGGCAGCATAGGACATATTTTTGAGACCCTTTATCCTTTTGGTGAGGAACTTTTGGGGTCTTTCCAATTGCTGTAGGTGTCGGGTCAGATACATTCCAAATGGGGCGTTGTACTCAATCATCAGTCTGATGAGTGAAGAGTACAGGGGAATGATGACCTCTCTTGACCTAGACGTGAAACCCTTCATGATCAGGTGGGCAATGTAGAAGGTCTTCCTAACAACTTTGGCCACATGGGTGTCAAATGAGAGGTTGCTATCAACCTGTGTTCCCAGATCCCTGATAACCTCTTCTGTAATAGTGGATTGCCACCTATATGGTAGCTAGGGGTAACCTTGTTTTTCCCAAAGGGTATGACTATGCATTTTTTAACTTTAGGCCATGGCTTTGGCACCAGTTATCTGTTTCTATGAGACCCTTCTGAAGGATATCTGTGTCTGATGTGTTTTCAACTATGACGCCCAGTTTGCAGTCATCTGCAAACTTTGTCAGCCATAATCCTCCTGTGCTTGCCTGTACTTCCGAAAAGTAGATGCCGAACAAGAGAAGACCCAGGACCCTGTGGGACACAGGCTTTGAATCTGACATGGCGCCAGCAACTCTAACCCTGTGGGTTCTGTCACTTAGCCAGTTTGCAACCCATCTTGTGACGTATGGGTTCACATTTAAACTGGTGAGTTTTTCTATGATGCCTGAGTGGGGTATCGTAAGGCCTTTGCCAGGTCAAGGTAGGCTGTGTGGACTGCCTGGCCCTCATCAATGGCCTTGGTGACTGTTTCAAAAGTCAACCAAGTTTAAAGGCACGATCTGCCCTTGACAAAGCCAAATTGGGTTTGATCCAATGTCTGCAGGTCCCCTATGTCTTTATTTATGAGTTCCATAATGATCCTCTCCATAGCTTTGCAGACCCAGGCTTGTCAAGCTGATGGGACGGTAGTTTCCAGGGTCGGTGGAGGCACCGCCTTTGTGTAATGGGACCACAGTAGCCAGATCCTGAGGTGAGGCTAAGATTAAACAGCTGCCCTAACTGCAGATTTAATTCCTCAATGAGCTCGTGGAGCACACAACTGGGAACGCCATCTGGTCCCATGGATGCTGTGTTTTTCGCCTTGGAGAGAGCTGTTCTTACTTGAGCATTTGAGATGTTTGGGAGGATACAATCCTCTGGTATAGATATTTCTCCTTTTGGGGGGGAGGGGGGGGAGAAATTTGCACTGAACCTGTCAGCCAGTATGTTGGCAATGTCTGTAGGTTCAGTGAACTTTACATCATTTTGAACCAGTTCTGAACATATCTGGGAGTTTCCTCCCAGGTTTATAACATAGCTAAAAAAGGCCTTGTGGTTGTCTTTTGAGTCCGTGGCAATTTTTCTTTCAAAATTTGCTTTGGAGGATTTTATGAGAGATCTTAGTTTTTTACTTACGATGATCAAGGGTGTCTTCCCTTTTGAGGATTTTGCTCTATCTTGTAGTAGCTTTCTCCTTTTGTTGTAGAGCTTGTTTATGGCTGGGGTCCACCAGACTGGACGCCTGCCTTTGGTACAAAGAGTCTTTGTTTTGTGGGATTGCCTGATCCATGCAGTCCTGGAGGTGCTGGTAGAAGGCATTTGTAAGTGATTCAGCAGCTTTAGTGATGGTTTTCGCTGGCTCTGGGGCCTTGAAAGAGACCACATCAGTCCTAAGAAGTGTGAAGTCGGCTTTTGAGAAGTTCTTCACTGTGGTCTTTTTTATCTGGGGTGGGGACGGGATGTGGACTTCCAGTGAGATTAGTTTATGATCTGATCTCACCAATGAAGGTCCATGGTCCATGGTCTTGCTGTCATGAATTAGTTTGACATAGTCATTGTTATGGGTATCTGATGAAGAGCTAATTATAGCAATGAGTTTACGGCAATCAGCAAACATTGTATGTCAGAGAACCTCTGCGCCAGCTGGGAAATCAGCAAAATATATATTGAAGAGCAGTGGACCCAGTATGGAATTGTGTTTGATATCACTGTTGACTAGCCTTTTAGATGACAGTTTGCCACCAGCACTGACTGCCTGTGGTTTGTCTGGAGAAACTTAGCTATCCAGCACATTTCTTGGAGTTAATATTTGAGCAGGTGAGGGTAAACATAAATCCAGAATGTAGGATAATATCAAAGGCCTTAGTCAGGTCCAGGTATGCACTGTTAACTATCTGTCCATTATCCATTGCATCAGTTATCTTCACAAAAAGTCCACTAGATTTAGTAAACAAGAAGTCAATTTCACAAAGCAAAACCTGTTTAGGTCAAGGAATTGTATGCTGTGTATTTCTTTGTTTATAAGTTCCATGATAATATGTTCCATTACTTTACCAACAATGCTAACTGGTCAGTACTTCCCAGGAACAGTGGTAGGGCCAGCTTTGTGTAGGGGGTACCGGTATGTTCATTCTCTAAGCCTCATGTACATACCAGGAGGAGAGGCTAAGAATGAACAGGTTTGAAAGGGGATTAGTAAGTCTGTGTTTGGTACTGACTAGAAGAGTGCCTTTTATATCATCTAGATCCATAGATCTTGTCTTTTTGATTTTGATATGGCATTTAGGACCTGTTTAGAGGTAATTTCAGGGACTGGTGAGGATGAGTGGCAAGGGTGAGTAGTGAGGAGGGAAAAAGCAGGGAGAAGTAAGAAATGAATTTGCCTGCTTTTGTGTTGGAAAATTCCTCAGGGTTGGAGTAAGTGGTAGCCTTTGACATCAGCTCCATACATTGCAAGATGCTACTTCTGAAAGTTCTAATATGGGTAAAGAATGACTTGTGGTTGTATTTTGGAACAGGTGGTGTTATTCAGCTCTTAACTGGACTTACAAGTTTTGATCTTGCACTGGAGTTGTTTTCAAACTTTCTTGAAATTACTTATAGAATTATACGATCTGAGTTTGTTTCTTAACATAAGAAGCTTTTTCCTTTTGTTTCAGATCTTGTTTATATTAAGGTTTTAGCACTGAGACTTTTTCTTAAATTTGACATACTTGCTCTGGACTGAGACAAAAATTTATGCAGGAATTGTGTGGCTGTAGAGGTCAATGATATAGGTGGCAGCTTTTGTTATGGGATCCCTGGGGGAGAGGAGTTTTTGAATTTTGTTTAGGTTGTCTGAGAGTGCTAAGAGGTTTGCCTTGGATTAATCCCTGAATATATTGGGGTTAGGCACAGTCTTATGTTGGATTCTTATGCAAAAGTGGCAGCATGTTTGCCAGATTTGATCAAGAAGGGTAAAATTAGGTGTGAAGCAGACTGGTGCCATGTTAGTGAGACCTAAGTCAAGGAGATAAGATCCCCTAGTAGGAGAGGGCAGCAAAGAGAACATATTTGGTGGGTGTGTCATATATGTTGATCAGTTTATGGATGAGCAGTTAAAATCCCCTAGGATAATAATGTTCAGTTCAGTATTTAGGGACTTGTACCACTTATAGGTTCATAGGTTCATAGGTTGGTACTAGGCTATCAGCCCTATGGCCTATACAAGCCTAGCCATAACAATTCCCTGGCTATTTCTTCCCACATTATTTACTTTCCTGGACCCCTGTCTAGCAGGGCGACTGACGTGATCCCTGGGGTGAATTTCCTTTCTCCCATCCAATCGTCAAGGTTCCTCTTGAAGAGGTCCAAAGAGGCACTCTGCTTGACATGTATGGGCAATCTATTCCAGAGTCTGGGGAGTCTCTGGGTCAGGAACCTATCCCTCCAGCATGTTTTGTTTATTGTGATGACAAGGTTTAGATCCCTGGAGCGTGTAGCTCTGAGGGATTGGGATTTCTTTAAGTGTAGCATGCCCAACAGCTCTGGGTTTGACATGGCCTTGTATGTTAAGCAGAGATCGCCTCTGAGTAGACGATATGCAACAGAGTATAGCTGGAGTTTTTTAAGGCGGTCAGCGTAGGGCATCTGCTTTAGGCCTGTGATTCTTTTATCTTATTATAATAAAAAAAAAGAGAGATAAAGTTCCACGGCAGTCACCAATAATTAAAAACAAAAGCGGAACACAATGGAAAGGTAAGCCAGCACATTGAGAGTCCACAAAACACTTGTACCATGTAACTATACAGATTTTGTGGGGTGGCCCTAACTTGTTCTCATAATTTTGCTCCATCCGTTCTAAAACCGTAAATTATTTTCAGAATTTCTTAGTTAATAGTATCTGCATTTAAAATGTATTCCTAATTTGAGGCAATTTTCCTTATTGTTTTTTGCTTTGTCCAGAACTCAGGAGGCAAAAGTTGAGTAGTGTGTAAGGGACTATAGTATGTTGAGCTAGGTGTCAGGGGCAGTAGAAGACACAGAAGGGGTTCTGTATTTCACTATGATGTAGTAATTAGACTTGTCTATTCACACTATGATGTTTAAGAGTTCAAGGTCATTTTCTTGCCAGATTTGCTGTGATTTCAGATAAGTACATATATGACCCCTTCCTCGCTGGAGGGTCTGAACAAATAATGAGATGCCAAACACAGGTTAAGGGGAAATGTTATCATTAAATTGGAAATAATTTTCCATAAGAGTACAGATGTGCATATACTCAAGAGGTCAGAAATGTCTGAATATCAGGCAAATCCTTATTCAAATTTCTGGCACCAAGCAGGGTTAAATATATACATGCATGGTTTGGGTTTGTTAGGTTAGAAAGTCTGGTAGACTGACTCTGCCTTAAAAAAGTCACTATGGGGATAGAAATTGTCTTTACCAATATGCAGAAGCCTTGTTTTAAGAGGTGAAAGTCAAGGTATCCTGCCAAGCTGACATACGTTGGATCAACTTTGAAGAAAGATACCACATACTGAGCCAAATGTTAAAGTCAATTGTTTTCTGTTTGTATTTTGCTATTATTCATGGTGATGCAAGATGCTGCTCAAGACTGGCTACTTCCCACCCTTGATTGTATTTGTCCCAGGGTGCAGTGTCTAAGATTGTTCACTCCTATGTGGATAACAACTAGCTTGTATATATATATACTTATGGTGAACGATCTAAGGGTGTTCATGACATCATAAATTCTTGCATGTGAAAGACAGCTGTGACTCTATCCTTACTCAGTCTGGTAAGTGGTACAGTCGTATATCTGTCTATAGAGTCACATATAACTAGAAATTGTAATGTGTGTCACTATGCTCTGGTAGGCTTACAAACATAGGGACATAGGCATGCGGCTCTGGCGACTCTTATATGGGAAGAAACAGTCGATGCTGATATGTGTGTATACTGGGTAAGAGGTTATTCTGATGCTGAAGTCTGGCTCTGCTAACGTAATGCCTAGAAGGATTAGGAAGGGAACTTTGTTTTTAGTATTGCATCATATAAAGGCTTGGTACTTCTGTTTCATTACTGAGGTGTGGTAGCTTGTTGTGTACTCATTGACAGCCTTAATAAGTAGAGTGTTAGCATTCAGTTTGAGTAGGTGCTTATGCATCATACATGTGGATTCCATATTTAATAGCAATAAAGGATTGTCAGTGAGCATGACACAGTTGATATACCAATACCTAGTGCTATCAGGCTGACAACACATGACAAAAGGACAGTCTGTGGCCTTTTTTGGTGGCATGAAACTAGTGTTCTGAAAACACAGTAGAATATATAAGTGTAGCACAAGGTGGTAAAGGCAAGCAGGAGGATAGGATACAAATATTATACAAAAAGAGTGCAGTATATCAAAAGCAATGTGATAAATGTAGGCTAGAGGATAAGACACAGTCTACTATGCAAACAAAGTGCAGTATATCAAACGAGGAACAGCATAGTATATTAAACTATGCGTGAGTAATGCTGGCACACTGGGTCACAATTAGTGGTCTAGTTACAGTGAGATAAGAACCGCAATGAATAGTGCTTGACAATGCAATCACAGAACAGTGTGGCAAGAGGCAAAAACTCAATAAAAGTACTTGGCAGAACAGATTTAGTATGAGGACAGTGCAATGCAATAAATACATCTAAATACTTTAGGCATGGGTGTCACACATATTATAACAGTGCAGTTTGCTAAAGATATGGCTGTACAATCCAGGCATGGATGCTGCGAATAATGAGACAGTGAAATTTTCTAAAGATGCAGTTTATAGGTAAACTAAACAGTATAGTAGTCAAAGATACATTTGATAGAATGATAAGAAATGTATGACCCTTGAAGCAAATATATGCCCAGAACAGAACATCTTCCCCTTCTTCCACCAGAGAAAATAACAATATTTCCAAATGAAAATGACCATAAGCTATCAACAGCAATTTCAATTCTAGCTGAAAAACAAAATCACATCCATGGTGTCAAAGGCTTGGTGCAAGAGTCTTCTCAGTAAAACTAGATGAGTTGAGTATTTGTAATATTTAATACTTGAGTTGACCTGGTTTCCTTGTTTCCTTACATGGAGGCTAAGTTGCCCAGAGATTAAGTTAAAAATGCTTACGAAATAACAGCATAGTAGTGTTCCAAAGATGGAAGTGTCATCATTAGGAGACAAAATTCTCCACAAGTATTCCATGAGATAATCAGTTAGAAAGGCTGAATGTCCTTGTAAAAGCACAGATAGTGAAATAAATTTCGTAACAGATCCTGGAAAATGTAACCTCTTATGTTGTGGAGTCTTTTTAACCAATATCTTACTTTCCCGCCAATATAACTTTTTCTTTCTAGCATACATTGTGGATCTTTCTAGCATACATTGTGGATCTTTTAACCATGTTTGGACCACAGAGACTATTCCACAAACCCAAAGAATTAATTTATTACATTACCCTAAGCTGCTAAATCTCAGTTTCTGGATTGTGTCTTCTAGTTCCCAGACATATCTTTTTGTGAAAGTTAGTTCCATCTTGATTCTTATTAATTCAGATGAGGTACTTGAATTATTTGTATTCATTTTTCTCTTCCTTCCTTTCTTCAAGTATACACATGCTATGTTCTTTTTAGTTGTTTTTATACATTTTTACAAGTCTTGCAGTGTGCTCACCATTTCCTGAACTGACTTCATTCTGTTCTGACCTTACAAAAACACGGTTTTCACAGATATAAAGAAGACTCCAGACCAGTTGCATGTAGAGACAGTTCATAGGATCATAGGAGGTTACTAGGCTATTGGCCCTGAGGCCCTTACAAGCCTAGCTAAGAATTTAGCCCATGTTACAAAAAGTCAGCACTCAATGCCCCTGTCAGCAGGGACACAGGTGGAATCCTAGGGGTGTATTTTTGTTCCCCATTCAGTTATCCAGGTTGTCCTTAAAAAGGGATAATGAGGTACTCTGCTTGACGTGAAAAGGGATTCTATTCCACAGAAGGGGGAGTCCCTGGGACACAAATCTGCCCTGCCAACAAGTCCTATTGATGTCAAAGACCAGGTTGAGGTCATGCGTATGGGTTACTTGAGTGGAGCTTGACTTGTGGATATGCAGCAGTCCCATCAAGGCGGGGTCTGAGATTGCTTTGTATGCCAGGCAAAGGTCACCTCTGAGGAGTCTGTATGAGAATGAGTAGAGGGACAGGGCTTTTAGCCTGTCTGTGTAGGGCAGATATTTGAGGCCCTGGATTCTTCTGATGAGGAACCTCTGTGGTTTCTCTAGCTGCTACATGTGCTTTGTGAGGTTCATGCTGAAAA
The DNA here is from genome assembly GCF_019279795.1 of Protopterus annectens. Taxonomy (NCBI): domain Eukaryota; kingdom Metazoa; phylum Chordata; order Ceratodontiformes; family Protopteridae; genus Protopterus; species Protopterus annectens. The sequence continues at coordinate 1,593,721,906 of NC_056728.1, forward strand.
GGGTGTTGTACTCAATAATGGGTCTTATAAGGGAAGAATACAGGGATGTTATGACTTCCTTGTCTCTGGATGAGATACCCTTCCTAATGAGGTGGGCCATGTAGAAATCTTTCTGTACAGTGGAAGCAATATGATAGTCAAAACTCAGGTTGCTATCAACCTGGGTGCCCAAGTCCTTCACAACTGATTGTGTGCTTAGGTCCTTGTTATTAATGTGATCATTTTTGGGGACATCACTCTCCCCAAAAGGGATGATGATGCATTTTTTGGCATTAGGTTTGAGGCCATATTTCTGGCACCAGTCATTTATTTGGGTGAGACCTTCTTGGAGGATGCCCACATCACTACAGGAATTGATGACAGCGTCCAGCTTGCAGTCATCTGCAAACTTGGTCAGCCATAGCCCACTGGTTTTGGCTTGCACCTCAGAAAAGTATATCCTAAACAACAGAGACCCCAAGACTGATCCCTGGGGTATGCCACTCATTACTGGTGTACAGCTTGAGGTGTCTTCCCCTATTTTGACTAAGTGAGTTCTCTCAGTTAGCCAGTTTGCTACCCATCTGGTAACATATGTATTGATGCCTAGTTGAGAGAATTTATATATTATACCTGAGTGGGTAATAGTATTGAAGGCTTTGGCCAGGTCAAGGTAGGTGGTGTGCACCATCTTCCCCTCATCCATGGCTTTGGTAACTGTCTCAAAAAAGTCGACCAAATTTAACAGGCATGACCTCCCCTTGATAAAACCAAACTTTGTGGGATTGAGTGTTTGGTGGTTGCCAATGTCCTTGTTAATGAGGTCCATGATAATCCGTTCCATGGCCTTGCAGATCAGGCTAGTTAGACTGATGGGTCTATAATTTCCTGGATCAGTGGATGCTCCACCTTTGTGCAAAGGGATGACAGTGGCTGTCCTCCACTCGGCTGGGACAAAGCCAGTCCTCAGGCTTTGGTTGAAGTCAGTGCCTAATGGTGCTGCAAGTTCCTGCCTGAGTTCATTTAGGATGCATCCTCTGTTCTACCAACACTCACCTTCCTGTGAAGTTTGGTATGCCATTGTCCCTCTTTGTTGTATTCTACATTGCCTGCTTACCTTTAGGTCACTGAGTGGGACATGACTACTCATATTCTCTTCTCACTCATTTTCTTGTGATGTTACCCTTTTCTAGTTTGATTTGTTTTCCAGATACATTATTATATATATTTTTTATCTGTGTTTAAAGTGCCATAGTTCTGAATGCTACTTTAGTCTTGTCAAGTTCCTTGGCAGCTTTTTGTTTCTTTTGCATGTGTTCTCTCTGATGCATTTTTTTCCATTTGTGAAAAAAATGTACTTTCCCTTCAAACTCTATTACTATGTTTCGTAAAAGTGAGATGCAAATAATTACCTATTTCTTGCTCTGTCTTACAGATTTTAAAGTCATTTTCCTAATCTTACAGCATTCACCATGATGGAAATATTTAAGAAAAAGTAAATCTTTGGTTGGGACTTGGACATAACACCTTGGCACTTTGCCCTTTACTCTAATCACTAAGCTATAAAAGACCCTGTGATTACATGGCCCAGACTTTCCCTTCAAGTAAACATTCTTTTCAAATTTTGTAGGAATGTGTGTGGTTTAAGTAAAGGCCTGCTTGCTCTGCTAATCACAAGGTCTTTTCTCAGACCAGTTGTTAGAGTAATAACTAGGAATGCCAAGGTCTTAGGTTCAAGTTTCTGTAAATGACACATTTCTCTATTCACACTTCCATCATCATGTGGACCAAGCATTTGTCATTTGTCAATGCCATAGCTGTGTTTTTCAAACCGTACTAGTAGTATAACATGTCACTTCTATACAGCGGTACTTAACGTTACTTGTGGGCATATCTTGTCAAGGGACAAAGAACATTTCAGCAATAAAATGAAAGTGGTGGGTGCCTAATTTGCATTATATTCTAAAGAAATGCATACGTTTTAACTTCTCTCTGAACATACTGACAGATGACAGTTGGCTGGAGCAGTGTTTATCTAAGTAAATATGTATTGGCAGCTTATGGTGGCTTTCAGTATATTTGCCCAATTCTTACACACATTTTTTAACATGTTTTTGGAAAGGAAACATTATTTCTTTCATACTAGGCATGAAAGCTTGCACCAGCCATATGCATGATGAAGCTGGGAGAAAATATGGTTTTGGAAGTCTGGGTTCAAAATATTAACATTTGTTAAGTACAGGAGGCTGTGTTTTCAAAGCTAAAAGCAGATCCATAACTTCTCTATATTTCTTTGTTCACACATTCATTCATTCTTTCATACCCACTTCAGCTATGTCACTATAAAGGGAACCAGAGTCTATTAGGACAATCAGTGAGCACAAAGCATAGAAACTAATCTTCTGGAATGCTGACACAAACGCGCGAGCGCACACACACATGCACACACACACACGCACACACACACACACACACACACACACACACACACACACACACACACACACACACACACACACACACACACACACACACACACACACACACACACACACACACACACACACACACACACACACACACTCACAGCAGTCATTTATACACTGCATATATGTCCGCAGGCAGTTTGACTGGTTATCACTCCAGCTGTTGCATGTTTCTGAGATGTTGGGGAAAACTGGAACAGTTGGTGAAAGCCAACACACAGAGGAGGTGCATACTCAAAACAGGAACAGGAGGCATTTCAGGCAGGGATTGAAATGAAGAGCCATGCACTTTGAGGCAGAAATACTACCTGCTGTAGCAATGTGCTGCTTACATTTCAGTGCACATATAGTGTGATGTCATTTCATCAGTTTAAGCAGTAGAAAATATGGCTTTCTGTCCAGAACAACAGTCATCTGTCAGAACAGAAGTGCACAGTGATGCAATAATTCATGGTGATGTCTCATAAAAAGTGCTAGTTTAGGAATAAGCTTAAGATGTAAAGAAGTGCAAAGTTATTACCATGAGCTGAAATATAATTTGAAATAGGATGAACTTTAAAAGTCCCCATTATGGAAGAGTAGTTCGAATTCATGGATATCAAACCATGATTTATTGATGTCAGCCTCACTGAAAATGGTAACCTTCGTATTGTAGACAGTCTTTTTTCAGCCAGTGTTTCCATCATCTAGATTTAACTTCCTCAATGTTAGCGTTTATTATGAAAAAGTGGGGTGCAGATTAACAGATCCTTGACAGGGAGCATTGAAAGTTCCAGCCCCACAGAAAACTATATTCTTAATATACATGTGTTGTAATACCCATGTTTCAGTCTAGTGTGTGCCTATGAATTGTGGATTGCTGAATGATATTGCAGTTACTAGGCATAAATTACTTTACGATTTGGTTATTTGGAATGAGGGGTTGTCTGTAGTTTAAGAAGTAGGTGATCCCCTCATACTTTAAAATGTTTTTTTGGCAGCTTAGTTCATTGTTGCCCCTCTGATTGGAGGAATGGTAACAAGATGGTCCATTTTGTTAACTGTAATTAAAAGACAAGGCACAGTTTGTATATTTCAGTTGTGAAAGCCTTTCAGATTAAGCCCCCACTAATGTCCCAAACAG